>NC_083773.1:5686135-5818635 GCF_963514075.1 Conger conger
GTGTGTGAGTGTGTGTGTGTGTGTGTGTGTGTGTGAGTGTGTGTGTGGGGCAGGGACTCGTGTTTGGCTCTGGACAGTGAGCCTCCCCGGGCTGTGCCTGGCAGAGGGACAGCTCTTAATGTCTCTCTCAGGGCTGGGAAATGTGGGCCAATCCCAGCGCAGAACAAACCCCGTCCCATGGCTCCTCTCCCCGCCTCCCCAAAGTCTGTCTGTCTCTCCCTCTCTTTCTCTCTCACGCACTCACTCTCCCCAACCCTCTTCCTCTCCCATCCCTCCCTCCCTCTCTCCCCCTTCCTCTCCCATCACTCCCTCCCTTCCCCCCCCTTCCTCTCCCATCCCTCCCTCCCTTTCCCCCCCTTCCTCTCCCATCCCTCCCTCCCTCTCTCCCCCCTTTCTCTCCCATCCCTCCCTCCATCCCTCCCTCTATCCCTCTCTCACCCCTCTTTCTCTCCCATCCCATCCCTCCCTCCCTCCCTCTCTCCCCCTCCCCCTTGCTCTCTCCCCCTCTCCCTTTCTCTCTCTCCCCCCCTCTCTCTCCCCCCTCTCCCTCTCTCCCCCTCTCCCCTTCCCTCTCCCATTCCTCCCTCTCTCTCTCTCTCTCTCTCCCTCTCGCTCTCTCTCTCTCTCTGTTCCCCTCCTCAGCAGTCTCCTCAGTGTTCATCATTAAGTAAAGCTGGTCCGAGCTCTAATGCGCTCTTAAGTTCTAATGATTACATTCAGTGCAGGCTTCACCCTGCCGTTTACACAGCCACGGGCTAATAAATAAATCCTGGGTTAAAATTCCCACATGCAATTCCACACGCGATTTCCAAAAGAAACAACACATAAAAACGGCCCGGCTCATTTACACTCTGAATTAACCCGAATGAGCGGGCTGGCAGGGGGCCAGAGGACACAAGCCCAAACACGGCTCTCAGCGGGCGGGGGGGGGGGGGCTGGAGGAATGGCGCAGGGCTGAACCTCTCTGAGAGACTCTGCAGGTTCATTTCAATCGCTTTATTATTCTCCCCTTTTCTCTTTTGCTGATCCTAGCTCCACCCATTGGGAGAGGGGAGAAAAAAAGTGTCTAGAAAAAGGAGCGAAGATGGGGAAATCGAAAAATGTGAATTAGGCAAATGGAATGTCCTTGACTCTCCCAGTCAAACTTCAGGTCAGTTACAGACGTGGCAGATGGGGAGAGGTGGACCCACAGGTCAGTTACAGACGTGGCAGATGGGGAGAGGTGGATCCACAGGTCAGTTACAGACATGCAGATGGGGAGAGGTGGATCCACAGGTCAGTTACAGACGTGGCAGATGGGGAGAGGTGGATCCACAGGTCAGTTACAGACGTGGCAGATGGAGAGAGGTGGATTCACAGGTCAGTTACAGACGTGGCAGATGGGGAGAGGTGGATTCACAGGTCAGTTACAGACGTGGCAGATGGGGAGAGGTGGATCCAAAGGGGGGGGGGGGTTCATAGTTTTAGGATTTCGAAAAGATTAAAACAAATTAAAGTTACTTAAAAGCTTTGCAAGAACTACTCAAAGACTAAAGAAGAGCAAGGAGTGCTGGACAATCCACAATCACCTGACCTCAACCCCATTGAACATTTATGGGGGCTCTTGAAAACTGACAAAAGCCAAGCATTCAGTAACATCACACGATGCTCTTTGGAACATTGTCGAATAATGCTAGGATAACAGGAACCTGCAGGTTTTACACAAATTTGTGGAGTCCAAGATCGCTTGAGGGCATGTTGCCATGAATGCAAAAGGAGGACATACCAAATACTAAGTGAAATTTTTTCAAAGATTCACCGTTTCATTCAAATTGTTATGCTGAAAATATAATTGGAAATGAAAAAGTTTGTATTAAATTAGAAAAGAATGCAACATTGAAGCATTTTCACTCATGGACTCTTTTTGTCTTTTTTTGTCACACACTGTTTGTCACTGTTTGACCCCACTGTTTGTCACACTTTCTGAAAAGATACTTCCGCAAAGGATGCGCTGACGTTTCCTTGCTCAAAGGCGAGACACAGGGAGTGAAAGTAAGAGACTGGAAGGAGCCCCTCGGGGGTGATAGGGCAGGTCTGCAGGGGGGAGTGAGGCAGGCGTCGGGCTGGGAAAGAGCCGTTCGCTTTTCGCCGCTTCGTCCTCCAGTGCCCTCTGGGGTCACGGGTCTGGGGTCTGGGGGCGGACATCCCCTTGCGTATCTAAAATCCCGGAGATTTCCTCTTTCACACTCCCGCGCAGAAGGGTACAGGCAGGCCTATTCCCGGGACAGCCGACAGGGAGGAAGTTGCCTTGCAGATCTTAAAATCCCAAAGATTCCCTCTTTCACACCCCCGCACAGAAGGGTACAGGCAGGCCTGTCAGGTCAAATCTTCTTGGTGTGGTGCTTCTTACAGAAAACTGTCACAAAGATGCTTTACAGAGTAGCAGGACAAAAAAAGGGCAGAAATACAGACCCGAAGCACCAAATAGCAAACACATAGGCTATAAAAGACTCCCCTGTGGGGAGAAAAGTGCTAAAACGGTGGCATGAAAAAACTCCCTGATGGGAGGAAATCTCAGGAGGAACCTGACTACAGAGGGGGATCCCATCCTCGGCTGCTCGGTGTTGTAAAGGGAGAAGAGTGCAGCGCAAGGATCATGAAATCACGGTCCTCAAGGGCCGAGAGCTGCTGGTGTTGTCCACCCTCCCTTTACCTGGCCAATCAGTAGCACTAATAGTTCAGTTAATAACCTGGGAGAAAAACCAGGCCTGGATTTAGATTGAAAGGGCCAGATTTGATGGTCCCTGGTTTTGCCGGTGAAAGTTCGTCAGCCACACATTTTCACCAGCAGTTCCCTTCCTGATAACGCTAATCTCAACATTGTTGAGGCCGCCTGTAGCCTAGTGGCTAAGGTTCAAGGCCGGTGTAGCCACAATAAGCCGTTGGGCCCTTGTCCCCTGCTAGGTCTAATCAGCTGTAAGTTGCTTCTGATGAACGCGTTGGCTAAATAACAGATTATTATTGCTGGGTTTGTTTACCATCGTTTTTCTCTTTTCTTTTTTTTACCGGTGCCATTGATCTAATCTCATCTCTACTTTACAGTGGAATATGAGGTGGCAACAGGGGCAGGCTGTAGCCTAGTGGCTAAGGTGCATGACCGGGACCCAGAAGGTTGGTGGTTCAAGCCCCGGTGTAGCCATGATAAGATCTGCACAGCTGTTGAAGGAACCTTGAGCAAGGCCCTAAACCCCACATTGCTCTAGGGTGGATTGTCTCCTGCTTAGTCCAATGAAGTGTAAGTCGCTTCGCATAGAAGCGTCAGCTAAATACACGTAATGTAATGTGGGTGAGACGTGTCTCCGTGAGATTGTCTTTGAATGTGAGATGGGCTCAGCTCTGGTCTCTCTCTGAGCCTTTTGGTCGGGGGAATGTCGAATGTTAAAACCTATAATGAAACAGTAATTCAGGCCTGCCCTGAGAGCACGCTATTCCGAACGTGTCAAGGGACCCAATTAAAAGTCCAATTAGTGTGAATTATATTACATTACTGGCATTTAGCTAACGCTGCTATCCAGAGAGACTTACACCATTTTTTTTTTGCCGTCGTTTTTCTCTCTCTCTCTAATTTTTACATAGTATCCATTTTCACACCTGGATATCGTAAAGCACTGCAGCTTAACCCCGTCTGTAGCAACCCCCTGCAGCTTAACCCCGTCTGTAGCAACCCCTTTTTCAACACAAGCCTGAAAATCTTAAACCCAAAAATAAAACGGCACCATTCTTGAACCCTTTTGACTACAGGCATCCTCCTGGTGTCTTCTGGAAGGCAACCCTTAGGAGTTTGTTTTCCGAGATTCAGAATTACTGCAAATAGTACTGAAGCAATGTAACAGAAGCTCAAACAAAGTGAAAGTGGAAGTTTTTTCTCACCTAAAAGAAGATTTTTTTTAGAGTGGATACAGATACAGCTGTGGCTGTTCCTGGTGGGCTTAAAAACACAATTCAGCCACAGCCACAATGCTGGACAAAAATGGGCCCTGGTTGACGATAATACTACCGAAAATAAGCATTCTGCATTGTTTTTTTATAAGCTATGTCTGGGCAGGTTTCCATAAAGGCCATTTGGAGACTTTAAATAGTTTTGTTCTTTAGGGGTGTAAAATACTATTTATTGTATACTATATGTTTCTTTAATAACTTATATTCCTTTCCACCTGCCTGCCCCATCTCTATGTCTACTCCTCTCTCCCCTTTCCACCTCTGGCAAGCAGCAGGTCTGGAAGATTGCGGAAAATAACTTCATTAGCTCTCGAGTTTACTAATATAATGAGAGGGATCCATTGATAGAAGTTTTTGTGTTGTCAACATCCCGCAATTTCAGATGCCCCATTCATTCATTATTCACCCGGGTCTGCTCCTTATTTTATTAGCGCGCTGAATAATAAAGGAACGTTTAGACGAATGTATTTAGATGCTTGCCGATATGAAATGGGATCTGGGCCTTTCATCGAGCTCGCCCTCTGCTGTGTAGTCAAAGCGGCGTTTCTTCCTCAGAAGTGTTCACGCAGATGAGCGAGTTCTTCTGAGGCCTCTGGATGCCAAGCCTTCTGTTTAGAAGACTCAGACATTGCAAAATAAACATTTCTCAGTAAGTGTCAAAAAGTTTTTTGTTTTTTTTTGGTGCGTAATGTTCTGTGACCGCTCGCTGAAAAAGTTATGGTTTGTTTACACTGGAGAAACAAAGAATGTCCTTTTTGCAAGCTTAACAACCTACAGTATACCCTGTTACTGTAGAAACACAATTCCATTGGCTAAAATGCTCCCCAGTCATCTGGCTGTGTACTGAGCAGAAGTTATACATTACTTTACAGTTATTTCACTGACGCTTTTATCCGAGTCAACTTACAGTTGATTGGACGAAGCAGGGCCCAATCCCCCTGGAGCAATGTGGGGATAAGGGCCTTGCACAAGGGCCCGATAGCTGATTCTTTTGTGGCTACACTGGAACTAGAACCACAAATCTTCCTGGTCCCAGTCAAGCACCTTAGCCACTCGGCTATAGGCTAGTGGCTAAGGTAGCTGCCTGTGCATGGTGAGTTGCGATTTGGGTATTCTGAGGGACTGCCTAGCCTGGACTCGTCTAAGATGGGCTGTAAATGGGCTCATCTTGGTCCAGAGAATCTATACACACTATAGATCACAGGTGTTAAACTACATTCCCACGTGTATGCAGTGTATGCAGATTTCTGTGGTTTCCTTTCAAGTAGATGCTATTTAAGGCCAGAACAAGGTGTGTGGATTATTTAGCCAATCAAGGGCTTAAATGAACCAATGTTCCTGAGACTATCCCGAAAACCTGCAGACACAGTGCCCTCTCCAGGACTGGAGTTAAACTTGCAGACACAGCGCCATGGCTCAGGCAGTAAGAGCAGTCGTCCGGCAGTCGGAGGGTTGCCGGTTTGATCCCCCGCCCGGGCTGTGTCGAAGTGTCCCTGAGCAAGACACCTAACCCCCAACTGCTCCTGACGAGTTGGTCGGTGCCTTGCATGGCAGCCAATCGCCGTTGGTGTGTGAGTGTGTGTATGAATGGGTGAATGAGAAGCATCAATTGTACAGCGCTTTGGATAAAGGCGCTATATAAATGCCAACCATTTACCATTTACACAGCGCCCCTTCCAGGACTGGAGTTAAAACTGCAGCCACTGTGGGCCTCTAGGACTGGAGTTAAACCTGCAGACACTGCGGCCCCCCAGGACTAGAGTTAAACCTGCAGACACTGTGACCCTCCAGGACTGGATCTAATCCTGCAGACACTCTGGGCCTCCAGGACTGGAGTTAAACCTGCAGACACAGCACCCCCTACAGGTCTGGAGTTAAACCTGCAGACACTACAACCCAGGACTGGAGTTAAACTCCGCACAGACGTTAGAAAGTATTTTTTCCACACAGGGACTGGAATAGCTTGCCAGGACATGTAGTGGAGGCAGAAACACCGGGTGTTTCAAAAACCAGGCTTTTAGGAAAACTACAGTAAGCAGTTGTACACTTTAGTGCTATGGCAAAGGTGAGCATTGCTGGGCTGAATTGCCTATTGTCAAAATGTGGAGTGTAGTCTAATGGTAAGGGAACTTTGTCTGCCACACAGAGCATTTGCACCCTTGAGCTAAGCACTTATTCTGAACGACTTCCGTAAACATCCCTGCAGTACAAATGGATTATTTGAGAAAATATAAAATTGTGCAAGTTTCTGTGGATAAGCACACCTTCTAAACGTCAATAATGTGCTGTAAAGAGCTTGGTGATGAAGGGGATTGCTTCCGGTTGCTTTTTTTTTTCTCATTGCCAGCTCCAGGAGGGTACTGGGAGAAACAGCCAAGTTTAAATCATGTGCCAAGGAACAGATTTAGGAGCCAGACTTTATGCATTTAGCCGTACAGCTTTGTTTCTCTTTTACTGTGAGCATAAAATGCAGAGTGCGGTTCGACGTTTTTCTCAGATCGAGGTTTCACGCAGCTGCTCGCGCGGAGTCAGCGGGGAGATTCAATCACACCTTTCTCATTTTAATGCTGACTTTTTCGGCGGCCTTCCTCCCTGCTTGCGTGGCGTTGGAGTCGTCAGTCAGTGAAAATGAGCTTCGCGCTGCGTCGAGGTTTATGCTGAATTGATTTTGCTTTAAAGCTGCAGTTTGATTTGTTTTGTTTTTTTTCCCGCCGTTGCCAAACGTGTTCGCCAGAGCTGTAGAAACACAGCCTGAGGATCCGCGCTGGATCGCTTTAATCTCATTACCACTTAACGTCCGGCTCACAACTTCAAACTCCCTCCCAATTTTCAATATTTACTTTGTGAAATGTTCCCCAAGGCAAAGTTTAATTTGATACTGTGCATAGATAAATTGCACACACTGCTTTCTCCAACAGTGGTAAGGCATGATTTGGTGCATTATGAACAAAACATAAAGAAAGGTTAAAAAAAAAAAAAGGCAATTCCGGCCATATTATTAGATTATTAGATTATTAGTATTTATTAGACTTATTGGTCTTCTGCTGCTGTTGTCTATCCACTTTGAGTGTGTTCAGAGATGTTCTTCTGCATACCGCTGTTCTAATGTGTGGTTACTTGCTTTACGGTCACCTTCCTGTCAGCTTTGACCTGCTTGGCCTCTCTCATTCACAAGGAGAACTGCTGCTCACTGGATATTTTTGGTTTTTTGCATTATTCTCTGCAAACTCTAGAGACTGTTGTGCGTGAAAATCCCAATTTCTGAGATACTCAAACCACCCTGTCTGGCACCAACAATCATTCCCCGGTCACTTAGATCACATTTGTTCCCCATGCTGACACTTGGTCTGAAAAACAGCTGAACCTCTTGACCACGTCTGCATGTGTTTATGCATTTAGTTGCTGCCACATGATTGGCTGATTAAATATTTGCATTAACAACCTGCACAGGTCTACCTAATAAAGTGCTCAGTGTGTATACGTAAGTGCCAATGTTAAACCGCGGTTGTGGCCTAAATTAATTACAGCTTTTTTTTCATGAGCACAGGCATTATTATATATTAATTACAGTGTTGTTACAGAATAAATGCATGTGTTAATTTCCTGCATGGTTTCACTGTACAGCTCAGGATAAAAGCAAAATGATTTAGGAAAGTGTAACAATGGAGATAAATACTTTCCCTGCTGTGGGTTTCTCATCATACGGAAACAAATGCGAACAAATTAGTAAAATTGAAATGAAGTGATAGCGCAACCACTGCATGATATTAAATATCACCAAGGATAGACGCCATTTTCTGGATGTTTGAATTGCGGGACGATGAAGACTCAGTGAAAGACGGCAGCGGGGCGTTGATTATTAGTCGCTCTCCTCTCAAGTATCAAACTATTAAAGGGAAAAACAGCGCAGTAATGTGCAGCTCCCTGTCAGGAGCAAGGCTGAGAAAATAGTTTCGGCAAGCCGAGGACGGGCTTCGGCGAGACGGGGGAGAGTCACGAACACGTCGAGCGGAAGCCGGAGCGTGACCCCGGACGAGGCTGAAATTTCGCGTGACGGACGGCGACTGCCAGATTAAGCTGACCCCGCGGTGTCCTCTGACTCGAACGGGAACAGATGTTTTCAGACGGGTTCAGCTCTGAAGAGCCGCACTCGCCTCGGTGAAGCAAGCCTTCATAACTGCACCCCCCTGCTTCACTGCTCACTGCTTCGTAGGGGTGGGCAGGGCTGCCAGATTCCTAGTGTTCCGACCGGAAGATATCAGGTCTTCAAATTTTCAATATTTCAGATTCTGGGCACGAGTCTGGGTTTGTTGTCCTGACTGTATAAACATAATGTCTGGTCTGAGTAAAAAATAAAAAATAAATGTTCCAACAGCCTCACCTGGTCCCCCCATCTGTCCCAACAACTTCCCAACTCATCTTCCATATAGTAAATCTGGCAACCTTGGGCTGGGGGGGATGACATCCACCCCTTCTAGTCTGATCTGACTGCTTCTTATTTACCGCTCAACTCTTATCCACCACAGCTTCCCAGTTCCAGGAGATCTACCATCCTGGAGGATTTGGCACACCAGACAGATTAATTAGAAGCTCAACAAGATTGAGGTGTCCTTTGTTGGTGTTAGAGTGAAAAGCTACAGCACTGGCCAGTAGATCTCCAGGAACAGGGTTGGGCAGCCCTGCTCTAGCTGTTAAATGAGGTGTGCTTTGTTAGGGTTGGAGTGAAAACCTACAGGATGATGGATCTCCAGGAACAGGGTTGGGCAGCCCTGCTCTAGCTGTTAAATGAGGTGTGCTTTGTTAGGGTTGGAGTGAAAACCTACAGGACGGTAGATCTCCAGGAACAGGGTTGGGCAGCCTTGCTCTAGCTGTTGAATGAGCTGTACTTTGTTAGGGTTGGAGTGAAAACCTACAGGATGATAGATCTCCAGGAACAGGGTTGGGCAGCCCTGCTCTAACAGTTGAATGAGGAGTGCTTTGTTAGGGTTAGAGTGAAAACCTTACAGGACGGTAGATCTCCAGGAACAGGATTGGTTTCCAGTGTCTTAGAGCCGAAGGTGGTGTGTCATTCACTGCCCGATCTGCGTGGGCTCCGCGCTGGGAAAGTCCTGATTAATGCACTGAGACACTTGGGCTGGGCAACGAGGCAGGGATTCAGGCAAGCGCTTAGTAAACACACATACAACATTACTGACACTTCTCAAAATGATTTTGGCAGCCGCTCCGTTGACACAAGGCAGCCCAAATGCCCAATAAGCTTAATACGGCCAAGCACACGGCCAAATTGATCCGATGGCAAATGACACGGTTTCTGCCATTTCACGGGATCTTCCCAGCTTGGAGACCCTCAGGCTCTCTCCGTCTGGAGTTTACCCTTTACAAAACAGGGCAGAGCGGCGCTAAATATCGCCGTATCCTTATTTAATTTCTCCTCTCTCTCTTGCCTGTGTCCCTCGCAGGATTAGATTGGCTTAATCACACACTAATTCACCCCCCCGGGCTGGAGTTAATGTGCTGCTGTGGAATAGCGGGCTTCCCGCTCCGGGAATCTCTCATTCCCGGGATTGGGCACGTGAATTGTGCCCAATCGCGGCCTGTAGCGTAGTGGTTGAGGTAAATGACTGGGACACGCAAGGTCGTGGTTCTAATCCCGGTGTAGCCACAATAAAATTCGCACAGCCGTTGGGCCCTTTAGCAAGGCCCTAAACCCTGCATTGCTCCAGGGGAGGATTGTCTCCTGCTTAGTCTAATCAACTGTACGTCGCTCTGGATAAGAGCGTCTGCCAAATGCCAATAATGTAATGTAATGTAATGATTCCCCTCTCCTGAATCAGGGCCAGAAATACATTTTAAAAAGACCTTATAGAATTATAAGGTCATCATTGCCCGTTATAGGAGTTCCTATATTGTCTTGGCACAGTTTTGCGAACTAATGTTCACAGACACACTGTACACTTTCATGTTTTGGTACACAAGCCAAGTGCAGCAAACAGCCAGCTAAAGACAGATCAAAACAGTTGACACGTTTCCCCAGAATACTGGTGCGCTGCAGCAAAATGAAGGACACAGGCAAGTTCCCACAGTAGAATAAATAATTCTTGATTAAAATGTGTTGAGTTTTTTTAATGTAAATTGTGAACTGCATCTAAAAAAAGTCTAGAAGATTTGTCACACCTTAGAAAAACTCACTTTTTTGGTCAACTAATCCTTTAATAGATGTTTTCTATTTAGCCGACTGTTCCTATTTTCTTCTACTTCATAAAACATTTATATATGTGTAGGAAGAATCGATACGACGCATTGCGCCAGTTTTCGCCCGCCCTTGAAACAATGTGTAAATAATTCGGAATATTTTACTTTTTAATAGTTAATTATACATTTATATAAATAAAACATGTATTCGTTATATTCAAAAAGTAAAGAAAAAATAAAAAAATCCCAGAAAGCTCATACATTTTCATTGGCTGTAGCAGCTTTAAACATTTAATTGAACAAGCAGTAATCTGCAGTTTTACAAACACGGTTTGTAAGCCGCATCGGACTTCAAGTGGATACACTCAGAATTTAAAATTTAAAAATGCAACACGAGGTGTCAGATGCGGTCAGAATTCGAATCTGTTAAACAGCACGACGAGAATTTTCTCTCATTTACTCTAAATGTTTTTTCGTAGAAATGCAAACCAGCAGCCTGAATTGTTGTGGCTCATTGTCACTATGACTGCACAGACATTCCTGTGCTCTCCCAGTAACTAGGTAAGTTTATTTTTTTGCCCTCATCATCTTGTCCCCCCAAGGTGCGTTAGTGTTGATTGTGCTACAGTGCCCCTATGCAGTAGTCCCGCCAGTACATGTTCAAATAACAGTCATCCGCTGTACCCAGCACTATTGACATCAGCGACATCAACGACATCGGTCACATTTTTGTCAAGGGGACGTGGACAATAATCAAAATGGCCGCCGTGAAATTCTCCATTCAGTGGAAGCCTTTGTGATTCTGAGTCCAGATTAAGGACACGTCGTTTGAATCCAGACAATCACGCTCTGCCATGTGCGTCTGGTTATCTGAACCACCCTGTGTCTGTGCATGTGTGCTTTTTAAATGAGAAAGGGACAGAACATTATCTTATTATGGAGACCTCTGACTCCAGTGGGATGATGGGAAGATTTATGTGGGCAGGAGCTCTCCCTGGGTACAGATATAAATTGCACATCGAAGTCCAGACTCAGCGAGCAGTATGACCCAGACTCAGCGAGCAGTATGACCCAGACTAAGTGAGTTCATAGAGACGTCAGTGTCCTGTTTTCTCCAAGGCTTTGTGTTTGACTAATTCTCCATCTTTCATGTCAAACAAAGAACGGCGTCAGATGATTTTTTTTTTCTGCCGAAACCTTCCCTTTCTTATATGACACAATAACTGCCATGAATAATATTATCGCAAATGAAAAATATGGAAATTGAAAATATTATTCAGATACATCTGAAGCATCTGAGGTAACATCTGAGTATTGCCTGAATATTCTATGAAGTAAGAATCCAACCCAGCGATCTCCTGAGACTCCTGGGGCTTATAGTTCTCCTCTTTTTTACTTTACTTGCTCCTGGCCCGGAAATTGATCGATGTCCGCCATCTTTAAGGACATTCCAGCCCGTTAAATGTTCCATCTAGGAGCCAGAAGTAGAAGTTAGGAACTCACAATCTTTCCTTTGAGCAAGAAAATATCAGCACACCCTTTGCGGAAGTATTTTTCTTTGTGGAAGGGAATTTCTTCAAACGTCCACTTGGACTAACGGATTGTGGTCAAAGGTATTTTGTTTTTGGCCATAACTCAATCATTCACAAAATTTCTCATTTCAAAATATCTAATAGGATAAAATCATGAACCACTGTAGCTGAGAAAACGATCTTGGGTTATTTTGTTTGTTGATTGGTGATTATCAACATCATTAGTTGATATTTTAGAGTTAATATCAAACACTTTTTGTTTGAATATTCTTCAATTGTTGTTGGTTTGACAGAAGAAAATGATGGTCCAAATCAAATAAATTCATACAATGAATAATAAAAATAAATATTCAGGTTGTTATGAGATAATATTTTATTGAACATTTAATGTGTTTACATTATAGGTAACACAAATGACAAAGGAATGAATGTGGATTCATCAAGTTTAGAAGTTAGTTATTGCTGGACAGACAGGGATGTAAACTGCAACTTGACTGGTTGGCAGAGGCATACAACCGCGAGGCGGCGGTTATTTTGATCTAGTTTCAAGACATTGTATGGAGTTTTGCAGCTTCTTGAAACGGAAATCTTGACAGACACGCTTCAGGAACAACTTAAGTGAAGAGTGCGGTTTTTTAACGAGCTGTCAGAATCCGGCCCTTCATGTAGGAGCGGATTATGCCCCCTGTGGGTCTCTGCTGAACCCGTTTGAGAGAGGAGGCCTGTAAAAGCACATTTTCTGGCGTTCCTCTGCTGTTAGCACTGCTGTCGATTGGGATCATCGGCAGTTGGGAGACGACCGGAGAAACTCAAAGCTGTAATAGCCAGGCTCACATTGTGGATAAATGAATGGGAACAATTTGCCCATTAGTCTGTAGTGTGCTTGGACATTTTCTTTGTGGAACACGGTGAAAATGATGTCCTTGACATAGAGACGGAAAAAGGTTGGGGATTGAAGCCTACTTGAAGCATGAGACCAATTTAATTTATTCTGATAAAATCTTAAATTCTGCATCATAGAGAGACATTAAACAGGGACCAAGGCTTTAATTCAGTTTCTTCCCCCAAATATGATGTCCCTCACACTGACTGCAGGAGGTGGAATCAGACTATCCTCTTCTCTTCTTCTCTTGTTTTGGTGGATGACCTCTAGCAATGCTCAATGACAGGGACCATCAACTCACGGTCCTCCAGGGCCGAGAACTGCAGGTTTTCCACCCTCCCTTTACCTGGACAGGCGTGAAGACACTCTGACCAGTCAGCAGCACACATTTTACACAGGACAGAGGAAAATCAGGGCTGGACTTGGATTTGAGGGGCCAGATTCGATCGTCCCTTTCTGCAGGCTTTCTCAGACGATCACAGGCCTCTGAAATGTAAAAGGCTGCTCCCCTACCTTGTTCCTTTTTCATTCTACTCGCTTTTTTTTTTTTTTTTTTTTCTCCGGGCCTTCAAGATGATTGTCACTTTCCGAGACAAAGCAGGCAGTCCGTCCCGGCTCGTGCGGTTCAGCAATCGCGGCGTTCATTACGGGACCTGCGTACCTGCACAGGGACAGGTGGGGATCCGGGCTGTCACCACAGTCGCGGGAAAACATGCAAATCAAGACGGATAATGTTCTGCTCCGGTGCCTCCCTCCCGGAATTATCTTAGCGCTCTCCCCCTCGCACGAGATTTAGCTGTGATTGTAGCGCCATAGCACCAGCGTCACACAACGCAGTCCCTGTTCAGCAGTGCTACTTACCCCCGGCACATTGCGCGGTAATAGCTCGCCGTAATATATTTCTGCAACAGTACCCCTGCAGCCTGTTGTCTGATTCGCTGTGTTTATGGCAGTAAAATTTCACGAGCTTAGAATAAATAAACAACATTTCCATGTACTTAAAAAGTATATTAAATTATGTTATTAATGTTTTACCATAGCTCTCCCAGGGCCATATTCTCCAGTCCAGCATCCCTGTTTGGGATTCTGACCCCTTGTTTTGGGACTGCTTATTCACAAATGCAGCTTTATTTCAAATGAGTCCTTATAGGGGTGTGTGTCTTGTGGGGGTTTACTGTTGGAAAGTAAAACAAAATGCTAGGGACGTAGGGACAAGTCCATATAAATAATACAACACTTAAAATCCTGTGAGGCAAGGCTTGGGTATTCTTTGATTCTTTGTTTCTATCAGAGGAGATTTAAGCTTTATCATTCATCGTCACGCATCAGTCTCTTCACGTGTTACCTTGGTGATCATGCGTTATACTGCATTATACTGCATATACTGTGGGGGCGACATGGCTCAGGCAGTAAGAGCAGCATTTATACATTATCCTGCTCTCTATCCATTATCCTGCTCTCTATCCATTATCCTGCTCTCCATCCATTATCCTGCTCTCTATCCATTATCCTGCTCTCTATCCATATCTCCTGCTCTCTGTCCATTATCCTGCTCTCTATCCATTATCCTGCTCTCCATCCATTATCCTGCTCTCTATCCATTATCCTGTTCTCCATCCATTACCCTGCTCTTCATGCATTACTGTGCTGTTCATGCATTTAACCTGCCCCTTCACCCATTATCATCTCTTCATGCATTACCCTGCTGTTCATGCATTACCCTGCTCTGGGTTTTGAGCCTATGAGCACAGTTACACTTCCACATTGCCGCTGTTTCTCAGTCTCCTGGCTCATTCAGCTCCTGGCCCAAGTCTGGCTAAAATCCCTCCCTATTTCCAGCTCCCACCATGACCATCACAACCACCCACGGATCTCATTAGCACTCAGACAGGTGGATTGTTCCGGAAGGTTTGGTCAGATGGAGTGATAGAGCAGGACGGCCTCTCTCTCGCTCCTCTCTCTCATCCTCCTCTCTCCTCACATGTTTTTCTCTTAGGCTCTCTCTGTCTCTCTGTCTCTGTCTCTGTCTCTCTCTCTCTCTCTCTCTCTGTCTCTCTCTGTCTCTCTCTCTGTCTCTCTGTCTCTCTGTCTCTCTGTCTCTCTCTCTCTCTCTCTCTCTCTCTCTCTCTCTCTCTCTGTCTCTCTCTGTCTCTCTGTCTCTGTCTCTGTCTTTCTCTCTCTCTCTCTCTCTCTCTCTCTCTCTCTCTCTGTCTCTCTGTCTCTCTCTCGCTCTCTCTCTCTGACCGTACCACACATAGCGACCATCTCCGCCCGCCCCTCCATGTGACAGATGTGCGGGGTCACGGGCGCACACCTGCAGGGGCACCCGGTCTCACCAGTCAGACGGAGCCCCTCCGAGAGTGTAGCCAGCGAAGCTTTGCCTGTCAGAACCCGGGAGTAACAGATGGACTCCGTTTCCCAGAGTTCTCACATTTCCCTGCGACCGGACAGCCCGGCGACACGGCCACACCTGCCGTCCTCATCCTTCACCTTCAACGGCGGGAGGTGTGTGAGCGCGGAAGAGACATAAATAGACCTCTTGTCTCTTCTCCTTCTGTAAGAAAGCGGTTTCCTGGGGGACTAATTAGAGGGGTGCACCAGGCTCAGCCGCTTGTCTGAAACCTGCAAACGAGCGACGCTGAAGTTCTGCCCTGTGCAGGTGAGACAGGTAAATTGGCTTTGGCGTGTCTCAGCTGTTTGTCCTTGTGGGCCTCTCTCACTGCTTTTGATTAAACTTTATACTTGGAAGAGATGTGTCTTTTTATTTTTGTTTTCAACAACCCGTTTATTTACATAATGTTGAGGTAACCCCTTCAGTTAATGCTTTATTTAAAACACATTTAAAGTCTGGGGAATGATGGGATAAAATTGGTGCGATAAAAGTAAATATTTGCACCAACATAGTTATATACATATATACACTACCGTTAAAAAGTTTGGGGTGACCTTGTCTTTTTCTGTTTCTTCAGGAGATTTAAGCACATTCAGACTGTCACACACTGAGAGACAGGAAGGGTCCTTGTTTGATCCAGACAGAAAGGCAGCTGCAGTCAGTGTTGTCTGTACAATCACAGTCAAGTTTGTTTGGTGAATAACAATCAGGTTTGTCTGTACACATGAACAATACAAAGTTTCAGTTATGTAATTTTGTGTTTAATCGTGGAGAATGTATTACACTGAAATAGTAAGATAAACTATTTAACATATGCATCAAATATAAATATATGAATGAATATCTGTCCATACATCGGTAGTGCTGATCAGAGCTGAGGGCCTCCTGATCCTAAATTGTAGCACAGTTATTTAACGACCATCTAAGGGCCAAATACAGGTTGTCATGGACCCCCTTTCATTGAGAAGCACTGAGACACGCAGCAGAATGTAGTGGTCATACAGCACGCATCAGAAACAGTGAGTGAGTGTGTGTGTGTGTGTGTGTGTGTGCGGTTCTACATTCCTCCTCCCCTGTTTCAGACCATGGGGAACTATCGGGAGACATTATGGTTTTATTTCCTGCGCTCTCTCTCTCCCTGTCTCTTTCTCTCACTCTCTCTCTCTGTCTCTTTCTCTCTCTCTTTCTCTCACTCTCTGTCTCTTTCTCTTTCTCTTTCTCTCACTCTCTTTGTAGCGGTCACATCTCTCCCTCCCTTCCTATTTCTCTCTCCCCCTTCTCTCTCACTCCCTCTCCCTCTCCTCCACTCCTTCCTCCCACTTTCTTTCTCTCCATCTCTCTCTCTCCCTCTCTCTCTGTCTCTTTCTCTCACTCTCTTTTCTCTTTCTGTCTCTCTGTCTCTTTCTCTCACTGTCTCTTTGTACATCTCTCCCTTCCTCCTTATTTCTCTCTACCCCTCTCTCTGTCTGCCTCTCCCCACCCCCCTGTGGGCCTCACTGTGGGGCTAATTGGATTGGCTGAGGGTCGCGGGGTCAGCTGACTCAGCGCTTCCTGTGCCAGGGGTTAGTGCCCTGACTGATTCTGTAACGGAGGAAGCCGCCTGCTTCAGCATGCCACTCGTCATAGACGCAACCGAATATCGAGAAGGGACGAAAACCATGGCCTTAATATGCTTTCAGATGAATTTGTGTTTTTAGATGAGGATTATTGCTGCACAGTCTTTTTCATGTAGGGATCGTACTGTATTATCTGTGTATTGCGACATGGGGATGAGGACTGAAAACACTTAGACTTTGGCTATGGGAAATATTACCTACTCCCAAATTTCAGCCTGGGCGGACCTGAAATTGCAGCCTGAAATTACAGGCTGAAAGTAGCCTAGCATTAATACGGTTGATGATTGTACTGAATAAACATGTTAATGGCTATAATTTATTCTGGTCCTGTCATGCATGCCTTTTTGGCTGCTGAAATCCGAGCTGAAAAGTAGCCAAGCCTTGCTCGACCTGACCTGCCCTTCCTTTAGACAGTACAATCCTAACTGGATTATTTGCCACAGAACGCCCTTTTCGACCAGTTCTTTAAGCGAAAGTGACATTATTTCATGAATGTTGAAGTAATGGCATGGATTAAAATGTTTCACTATGAAGTAGGCCTGCAAACTCTTTTCGGCTAAACAAGTTTGATCCGGGGTGTAATTGCCATTTAAAGAGATGTAGAATTGTGGTGTGATGTAGAATTACCCCTCCCATCCACCAGGGGGAGTCCACCCACACACAGGCTCTCTTGCACAGAACTCTAATGGTCAGACTGTGAAATTCCTATGGAAGGAGCGTCACGACACACGGCTCAAAATGAATGCTGTCTCACTGTTTCCTGAGCTGTGTAACCCAAAAATAAAATGCTATGAAATGGATTTGGAGAAGAATAGAGTTGCATGGAGGCAGACGAAGTAGTACTCTGGGGCTATCCGGTACTATAGTTCACTATTCTGTGTTATCAGTAGCAGCATAGAGCTCATGGTCCTTCCACGTACGTTGCCGAGTTTAGTTTGACTAGTTTGACATTTTGTCAGTAAACCCAGGATTTCTGGTTTCACAAAGTGAGTTTCACTATTTAGCCGTGTACCACAGACAACCTGACAACCGACAACTATCAACCGCCTGTCACTGCTTGTTAGCTGCGGTTTTTCCAAGCTGTCGGCTTCCTGGATGGATGATGTCAACTTTCAACAGCTGGCGGCTCTCGATTCTTCTCCGGTGTAGTCGCCGCCGTACTTTGGGCGTCGATCGCTGCGTTTGATTCACGACAAACCCGCTTCAGACTGCCTGGGGGGGGGGGATTTTCCCCTTCAATGTAAAAACAGAAATCTGCATTAATATGAACATAAAGGAGGAACTCGAGACTCATTACTTTTAACCTGAGTTCTTACTGGTCTAGTTCTGATGATCGTATTTATTATTTGTTTTATTTATATGTATCTCATTTTATTCCTTCTGTCTTTGCACTTACTTTCTTGCGTTTATTTATTGCTTTTATTCTTTTTATTTATCAGTTTTTTTAATTTATTCTCAGTGAAGCACTTCATGTTGCACCAAGGTGCATGAAATGTCCAGTGTAAATAAAGGCTGATTGATTGATTGATTAACTGAACGATTGATCATATCTGAATAGATTGGACATTCCCAAAAGTCAGTGGCTGGGGATGTTTGATATTGGGCCAGATGCCTGAGGCATGCTGGGAAGGGGAGCCGGGCTCTGGTGCATCCTGATGCAAACACGTACCAGTATGTCATGAGCAGCCTGTTGCCTGTTTATGGTGCTTGACTGGGACCCGGAAGGGTTGGTGGTTCAAGCCCCAGTGTGGCTGCAATAAGATCTGTGCAGATGTTGGGCCCTTGAGCAAGGCCCTCAGCCCCACATTACTCTAGGAGGGATTGTCCCCTGTCTAGTCTAATCAACTCTAAGTCGCTTTGGATAAAAGCATCAGCTAAATAACTGTAACGTAATGTAATGTAATCCTCTGACTGGTTTTTCTTGCAGAATGCGGGACAGGGAGCTACAGAACGCCTGCAAATGGGGTCTACTGTTCACCCTCTGCCTGGCATCGCTATGGGGACGACTGACCCTGGCAGCGTCGCACAGGAGCCACATAGGTAGGTCAGAGGTCAAAGGTCACGTCACTTCCTTCGTAACGCACTGTTCACCTTGTTGCCGCGCTAGTTTATCTGCACTGTGGGGGGGGGTCAACCAATTCTTGAAGACCCGTTTTTCGGTTCAGCCTGGGTACGCAAGAGGAAGGGCTCCTCTCCTTGTTGTTGTTGTTAATTTCAGTTAACTAGAGCGACGAATGCTTCTACTTAGGCAATTAGCCGGGAGAGTTTATGCTGCGGGAGGAGCCCTGCGTCGCGCACGAAGGCGCGCCGCGCTCTGAAGTGCTAAGAAGCCGTCTCTCTTTTCAGACATGTTTACGGGAGCGTGTGGTTTCTGGTGGCGGCCCAGCGTGAGGTTTTTATTATTTTATTACTGAACTTTAATGTCTTATCTCCCCCCTGGGGGGCTGCGCAGTTTGTGTTGCAGGCGGGGGGGCGCAACACTCAGACAGGCTGAGAACCTGGAAGGAGGAGGGTGGGGCGAGAGGGGGGGGAGGGGTGGGGGGCGGTTAGCACATCGAATCTGGAGCCTCCTCCCTGAGAACTGTCAGAAAACCAGCAGCATCCCGGTCTTCGGCCTGAGCTATTCTCTTTTTTTTTAACCGCGGGGGTTAAAAGTGTCTCGCATTCTACCAACACGCCTGGTCATTTTTTAAAAGTCATTTTTTAAAAACTTGGAATGGACGCGGCGCTGATAGATGGACAGGATTTATTTACTGAAAGAAGGGCAAGACGTCTGAGCAGTCACGGCCAGCCGTGAGGCGGTTTGACTGACTGGTTTTGTGCGTGTGAAACCTCACCCTGAGCTCGCCCTGCTGGGTATGGTTCCACACAAGGCTTCTCGCTTCATGGCGGGGAGGTTCTCCTTGTCGCCGTTGCCTCTGGCTTCCTCTGTGGGGGGCTTAGGTCAGGGTAAACTGTGAAGCATGTTGTGCACAAATCCTTCGTAAATATGTGCTATATAAGTAAGTAAAATCTATTTGATCACCCAGCTGTAAAATCCAGCTACGGCCAGCTCGAAATTAGCAGGTACCAGCTACTTTCAAAACATAGATTGAGCTAGTCAAAACCATGTTGAGCAGGGAGCTAGTCTGAACTGGTCAACCAGGAAAACCATGTCGAGCTGGGAGCTGGTCTGAACTGGTCAACCAGCTAAACCATGTAGAGCTGGGAGCTGGTCGGAACTGATCAACCAGCTAAACTGTGTTGAGCTGGGAGCTGGTCTCAACTGGTCAACCAGCTAAACCATGTTGAGCTGGAAGCTGGTCTGATTCAAAACCTACCATGAGCTGTTTTTTTCTATGGGGGATTTTTGCTTGATTGTTGCAGCTGATCTGTGGCTCTGAGCACAAAATGGCAGCCATGCATCACCCAGGTGGGTGCTACGGTATCACTGTAAATATTGCTTTGAGTTTCCAGAAACCACCATGTACTTAAATGTAAGGAATTTCACAGAGCCCCGCAGCCAATGGAGCGACAGCGTGAGCTGTGGGGAGTCTGGTCTGCCGGTGGCGAGGTTAGGCTCCTCCCACAGGGGGGGGAGAGCTGATTGGCTGCGTGGTGAAGAGCTTCGGACGGGATCGATGGCCTCCAGCGGGGCTTGGCCGGCAGGGCAGACAGCAGCAGGTCCCGCTCTCAGCCCCCTGTGCCGGCCGGGCCCTGTGAGAACACCTCTTTAGGCACTTAACTCAATCCAGAGGCAACCAAACACGGGGAGAGGGCACAGCGTCGAACGCCGCCGCCAAAACACGGGCGTCCCGTTACACAACAGACAACGAGGTGGGGGAGAGAGGGGGAGAGGGAGAGGGGGGTGCAGCAAGGGAGGAGAGAGGGGGATGAGAGAAAGAGAGGAGAGAGAGAGGGGAGAGAGAGAGGAGAGAGATAGAGAGGGGAGAGAGAAAGGGGAGAGAGAGAGCCCAAGAGAAAAACATGGGAGGAGAGAGGGGGGTGAGAAAGAGAGAGGAGAGAGAGAGAGAAAGGAGAGAGAGAGAGGCCGTCCTGCTCTATCGCTCCATCTGACCAAACCTTCCGGAAAAACAATCCACCTGTCCGATCACACCTGATCAAACTGTGCGGCCATCAGAAACACGTTGGCGTGCGGAGTGATTAATGCGGTCTGACAGAGGAGAGGCTCGGACTCCATCTGGGGCCTCCATCTTAGAAATAACTGCCAACAACAACAACAACATCAACCCAGAAACTACTGTACAAAGGTTTTAGGCACCCTAGATTATTTTCAAGTATACATACATACGGGTTTTCTGTATCAGTGCATCAGTAGAACAGAGCACATTAAATTAACATTTAACATGCATTTTCAAAAAAATTACTATTTCAGTAAATAAAATAACATATTAAGTGGCAAAATTTTCTTTTAAAACTGCAGTGGTTTCCCTCAGAGAATTGATGCAGTTTTAAAGGTGAAGGGTGGTCATTCCAAATATTAATTCGATTTTGTTTCTCTGAACTAAATAAAATGAAGAACTGTTTACTGCTCTTTACGGTAGATGTTTTCATATTCAGAAAGTTGTCAGAATCTTCTCTGGCCTCAGATGTTTGCTGGGCACTGTTCTGCATATCCACACACTTTAAGCGGTATCGCTGTTGGAAGTGTCTGCCGTCATGGTGACATGGAGGAAACATGTCGACCTTCTTCAGAACATCCTGTGCCGTTTCAGTACAAACAGACTGTCGGGCTGCTACAGCGTGGGGTTGAAGGCCACACTATTCAGTTTCTTTATCGTCTATTCGGGAACATAACACAGTATTTTAATGTATGTAATTAGACGTCTTGGCATTTTGAAGCTTATCTGAGGGTAATAAATAGTGACATGGAAATAAAGTATTATTACCTATTCATTGTGAACCGTTTATTGTATCTCTAAATGCTTACGCATTTGGAAAAATATGAAATTGACCTTACAGAATAAATTCCTGAATTAATATGCATTCCTTGTGGGTGTGAAAATGATTTTCATGGCATGTGTTATTCGTACTAATAAATCAATGCGTTGTTTTATTTGTTTAATGGGTGAATTTGCAGTTGGGTATTTGCTTTTCCCCGTGGGTTTATTCACCAGTGTCCTCACAACTCTCAACGTTTTTTTTTGGGGCGTTTTTATATTTTTATTACACCTTCCGAAACTCTGTGCATCCGCCGTAATGAGGCAGCTTTAAAAAAAAAACAACAACATAAAAACCCACTTTTCGGCATCGACCGTAATTGCTTGAATGCACTTTTATTTGGATAGATTTATGAATATGTCATTTATTGCAGTCATCGGGCCGGAGGTATATTTAGTTATTTTTGCTTCCTGGAGTTTGTATGCTGTCAAATTTAACAATGTCCAAATAAATGAGCCTGACAGTGGCATGCAGTTAGTGCCTGGGCGCTGCAGGTAGACAGCGCCTGGTGAAATGTGCGGCCGCTCAGACTCACATCGGCATTCGGCAGTCTGGAACGTTCTGATCGGTAAATTGCTCGTAGATATCGGCGTGCGTAAAAGCAACGCAGGACTGAACGTCTTCCCCAGACCCCTGGTATACCCTACTGCGCTCACAAAAGTATAAGCCTCGCTGATACACTTGGTCATGTCATATTATTGCGTCAGTTATACTCCTGTTACACGTATGAAATGCAATAGAATTCAGATGTATAATTATTGGTCAAAAATATAAAGTGAATAAGGGACGTAGTTATTTTTCTTATTTAGCTGATGCTTTTATCTAAATTTGATTAGAATAAACGAGGAAATCCCCCCTGGAGTAATGTAGGGTTATGGGCCTTGCTCAAGGGCCCAACAGCAGCATGGGTGTTATCATATACCTGAGCCACTAGGCTACAGGCTGCCCCCTGTAGTACTATTATATTTCAGCCAGTGCAGTCCTCCCTGGGGTAAACCCTCATTCTTTACCTCATTGGGCATGAGGGGCTCAAGGGTTTTGATCCACTTGAAATGTTCCAGCTCAAAACTCCAGTACATTGGCGTGGGAATATTCGCATCTTATTGGCTGTTCATAATAAATGTGTTGTTAAGCACGGATGCGTTACTTTCTGTGTAAATACTGTTATATTCAGCAAATGTATGGGGTGTTCGCATCCAAAAAGCATTAATATGTCTGTGTCCTGTCCCGAAAGTTCAGAATCATTTTCCTCCCGTTTACTAGCGTTCGTCAGGACGTGGGCCGATTCGCCTAAGATGGTTTTCTTTTCCGCTGAGAAAGAGCCGAGTGATCTCGGGTATTAGAGCTGCATTAATTATTAAAGCATATTACTTATGCATTGCAGTAAAATTATCTTGGCGTGAGAAGGCAGAAGCACACGCGCTAACCCCAGGCTCGTGGCACTGAAAACGGCACGCTTCGGTTAGAGAGTCCTGGCTATAGCGTGAGCACACGCCCCTCCCAAACCGGGGTTCGCCCGGATGTTCTAGAACTTTCCGCGGCACGTATCTCAGCAGGTGCTGCGATGTGGGACACGCGTGTGCGAGCGAGCGAGCTTCCCGTGTGCGGCATGAATCATGCATCCGCGCCGGGAGGCCCTACGGGCTGGTATGAGGCGAAAAAGAGCGATTTCTTCTCTCGTGTGTGCGTCTCAAACGTTTTTGCATACATGCAACATCCAGTACGCCTGATGGGAAAGGCTCGGAAATGCACAGCCCATTCTATTTTTAGAATAAACACGGGAAGAAAAAGAGCGAGAAGCAAATGCTCCTATTTTTCAGACAAACTTATGGACACTTGCTGCAACTTTGGAGACATCGTGCGAGTTCTCTAGCTGCTATTTCAAGGAAGGGTTTATTTCAGGAAAAGCTTTATGCTGCTAAACACCAACAGTACATCACATCCCAGTGCAAGGCTAAAACAATTGGTAACAGCACGTGAACACAAAGAAAACAAAAAAAAGAGCATTTACATTGTCTTGTCTGTCACATGACGCACCTCCTTATAATAGTCTTCTCCTTGCATGTGTTACCTCTCATTAGTTATTATTTGCAGCTTGTCTGGTGGAGACAGACTCTCATTAGTAATTATTTGCACCTTGTCTGGCTGAGACAGAATTGAAGCAGACTGTGAACTTCTGAAGGACACGAAAAGAACAAAACCACATAAAAGGGCAGAACTTTTCTTTGTGACTTTTCTTCATGACTCCGTGTCATAATTCCACCCTCTTAACTACAGACTGAGAGGTGTGAAACACGCTTTATCTGAGTTTTTATTTTATTTTTTTAAACCACGGAGATATTTCATATTTCTATGGGGGTGCGGTGTCTTAAAGCTGATCAGTTTATCTGATTGTTCTACACAGGTTCAAGTTTTTATCGATGTGATCACGCTAGCACTAGGAACCATACTTCCCTCTAGAGTTTTCAGCACACTTGTCCCTGGTTATGATTTGCACTTTATTGTACGACATTGTAAGACAAGAGTGTCTGCCAGATAGCTGTAATGTAATATAATGTAAAGCTGATTTTAGTCCCCAATTTTCTTCTTCAGTTTGGAACGAATGATGAATTGTGTTTTTCGCGCCTGTCCCAGCAAGGCAATGCCCTCTGTGGGTTGAGGAGATTTCTCAGCTCTGCTGTTTCTCTTCAGAGTTAATCAGCTGAGCTGCACAGTTACACACAGCTGCTTGTCCAACCAGAGGGGGCGCTGTTGCTTAGTGAGTGAGGGGGCGACACCTAACCCCCGATTGCTCAAGCTGGTTGCTGCCTTGCATGGCAGCCAATTGGCGTTGGTGTTTGAGTGCGTGTGTGTGTGTGTGTGATTGGGCGAATGAGAAGCATCAATTGTACCGTGCTTTGGATGAAGGCGCTATATAAATGTAGCCCGTTTACCATTAGTGAGTCGGTGCCAGGCCTGCTGATGGAAACGTGTTTTCCAGTGTGGCTGATTATCCTCTGTCCTGATTTGCTGCTGCTCACCGCCGAGGCTCATGGGAAAAGCTGATGCACGGAAAACAGGCCCTTTAGCGTGACAAGCCGTCAGGCCACAGTGCTTACAGGGACAGATCTTTCTGGGCTTTCTGCTGCTGTTTCTGTTTTCGCGCATGTTTTCCATCGGCTGCGTGTACGGCCAAGGACATTGTCAGTATGTAGAGATATTTCTGGGGCCTGAGGTGTTTACAGTGGATTATTCGATTATTCTTCACAATAATTATGTATGCTTAATAATTCATAATTAGTAATTCCTATGGCTTATGCAGCTTGGGACTGCTGTGCATGTATTTATAACTGTGAATAGACGTATAAATACGTTTGGTGGATCGGAGACCTGTCCAGGGTGTATTCCTACCCTTCGCCCAATGTATTCTGGGATAGCGCTCCAGCTCTTCCCACCATGGCCGTGACCAGGAGTCTGTGGGTTATACAGTGGATGGATAGATATTCAGAAATGTAGATGCAGAGGTGGTAGCCGTTTTGGTGGAGGGACACTGTGGCGTTCGGCGAGAGGTCAGGGTCACATGACGAGGGAGGGAGAGGGAGAGGGAGAGAGAGAGAGAGAGAGGGAGAGGGAGAGGGAGGGAGAGGGAAAGGGAGAGAGAGAGAGGGAGAGGGAGAGGGGCAGGTGTCCCTGATGCCATGCCTGGGCTGTGCCCGGAATCACATTTTTCCTGGGCTGTGCCAGGAATCACACTTTTCCTGGGCTGTGCCCGGAATCACACTTTTCCTGGGCTGTGCCAGGAATCACACTTTTCCTGGGCTGTGCAAAGAATTCCCCAATGATGCGTCTCACTGCCTGCACTTCTCCGGACATGAAGACCTCCTCTGACGGCTCGATACGCGCGTTACCAAGCTGTACTCGCCCCGATGAAGGCAGGCGCTCGTGAATATTCATTAGTGGTGAGTCACCTGCTTCCTGCTTTGGCACTGATTGCATTCACTGTTAAACCTGAAGAGCACTGGAAATGCTAATCAGTCATGGTGGAAACACAAACACTGACAGCTTCTCTCAGATCGCTCATAGATGGTGTTACAGCTGCCAGCACAAAATTCAGCGCTGGTTCTGCTGTTCTGCTCAAAGAATGTGCTAGAATAATGGTCCCCTGGTCCTTTGTGAAGAACAGGAGCATTATCCAAGCATTACCTGTCCTTTCTCTTGTTCTTCCTCCTGCACGGTAAAGTGCTGAATCAACTCTCACAGAAAACATTCAGTCCCACTATAAGAGTTAATTTAACACTGTAGGAACCCCCCAAATACACTAAAAATGGGACGTATCTGAGCGGCGAGGGAAACGTGTGTAGTCTTTCCAGCCGCTACTGGAACATGGTCAATGGAATGTTTTCTCATTTATCTGACTCCAAAAATATTCGCTTAACTGTTCCTCTGTTCTTATAGTTCAACCAAAGGAACTGCAAGTGCCCGCCAATGGTGTGGCTCTATAAGATCGTTATCTATAGTGTCTTGTGTAGATGCGGACGTGCCTCTGGCCTGTATAGACTCTACACTGCTAGGTTTGCAGTGGTGCAAGGATGCAGCTTAAAATGAATGATATTAATTAAACAGAATGTTCAATGTAGAATACAATGCCAATGCTAAATGTTAATGGAACACTGAACATTGTATCCTTCCACTGTTCTTCCTCCTGTTATTTTCATTTGTGAAGAGGAAGAGAAAGGAGGGAGGTAGTTCTGAACTGCAGAACATAAATATGTAATGGCCCAGAGCCAGAAGAATCAAAGCCTTCTGATTCTGTAGTAGGTATGTAAGGAGTGGTGTGTCTGCAGTACATAAATAACAGGGCTCTGCTCTTATAGTGGAAATATGAAAGGGGCTCTGTTTCTACAGTAAATGAATCGGGGGTTCTGTTTGAGAACCCTACTCCAGTATTGTTGTGGAATTAGGGGGTTCTGTTTGAGAACCCTACTCTAGTATTGTCGTGGAATTAGGGGGTTCTGCTTTAGAACCCTACTTCAGTATAGCTGTGGAATGAGGGGGTTCTGTTTGAGAACCCTACTCCAGTATTGTTGTGGAATTGGGAGGTTCTGCTTGAGAACCCTACTCCAGTGTAGCTGTAGAATTAGGGCGTTCTGCTTGAGAACCCTACTCCAGTATTGTTGTGGAATTAGGGTGTTCTGCTTGAGAACCCTACTCCAGTATTGTTGTGGAATTAGGGTGTTCTGCTTGAGAACCCTACTCCTGCAGCTCATACTCTTCTGAAACTAATTCCAGTTCTCACTGATTCTCCCCCAATGTGACTGTAAATGTGGACATGATTAACGATAATCACATCATAAGTAATGTGGGTGAGACACTGTTCACTGCTGCGCTATCTGTGTAATTTAATAAATGTTCTCTGCCCAGGGTGTCGCACAAGAGCTGTGCAAATCAGCACGCAATTAACCTCTGTCAGAGATGTTCACATGTGGTGCGTTTGTACTGTACGCTCTCATTCGAACTGCTGATCTCACATATTTCTGCATGAACTGCAAAACTGCCACCCTAAAAAAGCGACTCACTTACTGACACTTCTTAAGCAGTGGAAAAAAAAAAAATCTCTGTAAAAGTATTTAGGGCTGTGCTAATTTGTTACGATAATAAACCAACCTTACTCCTGCACTGCATTAGTGATATTGGCTGAGCGTTGGCACGTGTGTTTCTATAGACTTCCTCAGATATGGGCTTACTGTACATTTTTAAGAAGTGTATCGGATATATCCCGGAGGTGGGGTTTCGCCGGCGGTGCGGCGCTGCTGTGCCGGTGAAATCGGTTTCCTCGTTTGATGGGAGAGAGCGCTGAGTCGGGGGGGGGGGAACTTTTCAAGGTACACAAATGCAGACTTTACAGGGGCGCGCCGATTCCCCTGAAGGTTTATTATGGGATTAGCATATTACCGGATTACTCCGCTGATGGGGAGCGTGGCGCTCTGACCTTTCTGCCCGGCCGGGCGGCGTGAGCCGCAGGATCAGACACGGAGGCCGGAACGTAAACAGAGCGTCTGCCACCTTGCCCGTCGCCAGTACTGACCTTTAAATGTTGCGTGTTTAAATAAAGTAAGAAGCCGTGAAAGCTCCCCCTCCTTCAGTCTAATCTGCCTTTATTTCGCGACGCTCACCCAGGGCCATAATAAAAAAAGGGCCGTTTGAAATTGGAGTTGGAAGGTTTTCATTAACGGCGGATTTTTTTTTTGACATTTTCATTAACACTGATTATAAGGCTGAGGCTGAAGGGGAAGGGAGGGGCCTCGGTAACACCTCTGTTCTAAAATTATTGCTTTTTGTGTTATTATAATGCTATTTATATGCTATTTGTGTTAGTATGTATGTATACAATTTTTTCAATTACAATTTGAATTTTGAGCATAGAATATACTGGTGTGTTATTTTATACTTCTCGGTCCTAATATGGTGGCCAAGTATGCCATTGTTCTGGATTCAAATACTTTTCTTTGCTCAATCAATTTTTCTGTTGCAGTTCAGCCAACCAAGAGGACCAGTATTTCATGGGTACCAGTACACCAGACAAGCACAGTAAAGCGTGGAAAAGCATTTAAATCCAAAACGCTCATGTGTTTTACGCTGGTCTGGGTGCCAATTATCGTGGGTACTGGGGACCTGGGCTGGAGACGGAGAGGTTGCAGGTTTCATTTCCTGCCGGGGCTTTGTCACTCTGCCCTTGAGGAAGGCACTTGAGCTGAATTAATCCGACAGCATGCAGCTGTGTAAATGGATGGCATGTACAGAATGCATTCCGTGTGAGTCGCTCTGGATAAAAGTGTCCGCTAAATGCCTGAAATATGAACTGTAAGTGAGCTGCTTACCTAACAGAAACAGAGAGTTTTGTGTAGCTGTGTACAGAAGCTGTGTGTACAGAGATATCAGACACTGGAATTAAAAATATCATTTAACACAGTTTGTGATAATCTATTTTCTCATCACTTAACATCTCTGGTAAAACCTAACAATTATAACAATCCTAACACCTAACCCTAACACCTCAGAACTAACACTTACACTCCAACGTCGAAGAAAGGCAGTAGGAGGTTTTTAAAAATGCACTCATTCACTGTCTGTGGTTAATGATCTCGTGCTAGTGTGCGTGCACTGTGATGGGTGTTGATGTCAATACCTAGCGATGTTGCTGTTCTCCTGCCGTGTTGTGCGGTATGATAACACATTCATGAACAGGCCATTCAGCCCAGCAATGCTCACCTTTTCCTACCACTAAAGTGTACCTACCTGTACTGCTTAGTTTGCCTATATATGCCGAGATAAATAACATCTCGCACCATATCAAGCCTGGTCTTGAAATTCAATTCAATTCAATTCAATTTTATTTGTATAGCGCTTTTTACAAAGGGCCTTTGTCGCAAAGCAGCTTTACAGAATTAGAAACCGGGCCCCAAGAATACCCCTCGGGCAACAGTGGCAAGGAAAAACTCCCTGGAAACAGGAAGAAACCTTGAGCAGAACCTGACTCAGTAGGGGAACCCATCTGCCGCTGGTTGACACCGGTTTGTAGAAACAATGGTTTTAAACAGAAAACCAGATTAAATAAAAGCACATAAATGTCCAATAACTTGAAGCACAGATGGCAGGAACACCAATGGGTGGCACTGTCAGGCCAGGGGACAGGCTTGGTGCTCCCGCTGAATCAGCAGTGGGTGGCACTGTCAGGCAAGGGGACAGGCTTGGTGCTCCAGCTGAATCAGCAGTGGCAGGAGGGAGTTGTGCGGCTGGTCTTGGGCTGGAGCTCCGGGCCAGGAGGGGGTGCGCAGGAAAAAGTTGGGCTAGCGCTCCGGGCAGGTGCCCAGAGCGGGGAGAAGAGGAAAGTAACATTGTTAGGGGGTCCAGAAAACCCCCAGTGATTCTGCCTCCACTCCATGACCTGGGAAGATAGTCCACACAGTGACCACTCTCTTCATTTCTTTAAGGACGGGAGCAATTCAACAGAATCAAAATGAACCATAGCAGATTAATCCACCTGCTCCTCATCTTAATGCAGTCGACGTTGTATCAGTATAGTGGTGGGCGTGAGAGCCTCTTGCCAATGAAAGTGAGCTTTAATTTGGTTGACACCATTGCTTGCACCTGGTCGGTCAACTGTCAGT
This sequence comes from Conger conger, assembly GCF_963514075.1. Lineage (NCBI taxonomy): Eukaryota > Metazoa > Chordata > Actinopteri > Anguilliformes > Congridae > Conger > Conger conger. The sequence continues at coordinate 5,715,817 of NC_083773.1, forward strand.
AAGCTGCCTCTTCGTACTAAGTGTGTTTGTTTAGGTGGGGCCTTTTAATCGATGTTTCCATGGCAACTGCACAGTGTTTGGACAGTGTCACAACCTGGGAAATTAGATGTCACTTCAAAATATCTAAACTACACAACTCAACAATAATCTACTGTCATTTTAATGTATTAAAATAAACTGATGATAGAATAAGAAAAAACAAAAAAACAGAGAGGACTAAAGCTGTGTGTACAGAGATATTAGACACTTGAATGAAAAATGTAACAGTTTGTGGTAATCTTTTTTCTCATCACTTACCATCTCTGTTCTACCCTGTGATGCCAAAGGCATTTCTCTGGGACTGGTGAAGCACATGCCACTGCACCTGTCCTATAGAGCCAGATAACCAGGTCTGACTGGGTGATATTATTCAAATGGTAAAGAGTGTTTATTTAATCAGGATTAAAAAGAGGTGGGAATTTAGGGAAGGAAAATATCCTGGGAAAATCTATAGTATGTGACAGTGTAGTATGTGGAATGCTGTGTGTGTGTGTGTGTGTGTGTGTGTGTGTGCGCGCATTGATGTATGGTATTCGTGGCAGCCAGCCACCATTGGCGTGTGACTGTGTGAATGGGTGAATGATGGGCATTAATTGTAAAGTGCTTCAGATAAAAGCACTGTATACATACGGTATATACATGCCGTCCATTTACTGTGTGTCCATTTATTTGGTGTGTCACTGTGTGTGGATGGGTGAATGTATGATTTACTGCGGTTAGCGGTGGCAGTAAGAGGTAGTGGTAGTGGGTAGCGGTGGTGGTAAGAGGTAGCGGTAGCGGGTAGCAGTGGTGGTTAGCGGTGGCGGTAAAAGGTAGCGGTGGTGGTAAGAGGTAGCGGTAGCAGGTAGCGGTGGTGGTTAGCGGTGGCAGTAAAAGGTAGCGGTGGTGGTTAGAGGTGGCGGTAAGAGGTAGCGGTAGCGGGTAGCGGTGGTGGTTAGCGGTGGCGGTAAAAGGTAGCGGTGGTGGTTAGCGGTGGTGGTAAGAGGTAGCGGTGGTGGTTAGCGGTGGCGGTAACAGGTAGCGGTGGTGGTTAGCGGTGGTGGTAAGAGGTAGCGGTAGCGGGTAGCGGTGGTGGTTAGCGGTGGCAGTAAGAGATAGTGGTACATAGTGGCAGATAGCAGTAGCGGTTAGCGGTGAGCTGGCTCTACAGTGCGGGGTTCTGGGTAAACACCAGGCCTCTCTTTCACAGCTCAGCCTGGCCTCGTGTGACCGGCAGGCATTATTGATATCTCCCCCCGACCCTCCCCACCTCCACCCACCCACCCTCGCTAATTTATCCCAAAACCCTTGCAGCGGAGCCCCCCTTCCCCTCCCCAATAACACGGCTCCCTATTTCATTTGCGATTGATGCGCTCGTGTCTCTGGGGCGGGGGGGGGCAGATTTCTCAGCTCCAGTCTGCCCCCGGACGTAATAACTTCAGAGGCCGTTCAGTCATGAGGGGCGCTAGACTCCCCCCCAGGGAGGATGATTCATCCCCCCTCCCAGCCCTGTACACTCACACAGACTGGCAGTGAGACAGGTGTACGGTGCAGACACACACACACACACTCTCTGTCAGAGAGACAGGTGTACGGTGCACACACACATACACACACACTCGCTTTACTTGGCAGGCCCATACATCCAGGACAGGGGCTGGGCTGGGCCATCTGCTCCCCCTCCACACCTCGAGAGTGAGAGAGAGGGAGAGAGGGAGAGGGAGGGAGAGAGAGAGGGAGAGGGAGGGAGAGAGAGGGAGTGGGGAGGGAGAGAGAGAGGGAGGGAGAGGGGGAGAGAAAGAAAGGGAGGGAGTGGGGAGAGAGAGAGAGGGAGAGGGAGTGGGAGGGAAAGAGAGGGAGAGGGGAGAGAGAGAGGGAGGGAGGTAGGGGGAGGGAGAGAGAGAGGGAGGGAGAATGGGAGAGAAAGAGAGGGAGGGAGTGGGGAGAGAGAGAGAGGGAGAGAGAGGGGAGAGAGAGAGCGGTAGGGGGGCTTGGCTTCCAGCTCGCGGGGCTGCAGGTTTGACTCCCCACTGCGGTGCTACAGCTGTGTCCCTGAGCAGGGTGCTTAGCCCGCACTGCTTCAGTACACACCCAGCTGTGTGTAGAGATCAGAGACTGTGTACGTCACTCTGGATAACAGCATCTGCTCAACTCCTCACATGTAAAGCTAAATGCACAATACATGATGGGGCAGCCTGTCGCCTAGTGGCTAAGGTACACGATTGGGGCCTGGAAGATTGGTAGTTCAAGCCCCGGTATAGCCATGATAACAACCACACAGCTGTTTCCCTTTAGCAAGGCCCTTAACCCTACATTGCTCCAAGGGGGATTGTCCCCTGCTTAATCTAATCAATTAAAAGTCGCTGTGGATAAAAGCGTCAGTTATTATTTTTATTAATTTATTAAATGCGTGAGGATGAAGCCCTGGTGTCATTTGGGCCTTTTATGAAATGTATTATCTTTCTGTATTGTGTTGCCCATGTTTTTTTAAAGTATGTAAATGTTTATTTCTTTTTGTTAGAGCCATCATGTACATTTTACCTGCAATGTTAATGTATTAATGATACTGTGTGATGCAGTGTATAATGATAGTGAGAATGAAAATGATGATGATGATGGTGATGATAATGTCAGATTTTATTGAGAATTCATTACATTTAATAATTCATAATGTACTGCATTGCTGAAGCTGACAGATGGATAGTCTGTAAGATGTCTAATTTATACAATTTATATATTTTTAGCTTGATAAAAGTAAAGGCATATCACTAAAGTAATCAACAGGAATAATATGAATGAATTGAAATAGAAAAAGAACCAAATAGTCATTACACAAATTATCCTGTGTTTCTTGTACACATACATTACTGTGCAAAAGTCTTAGGCACCTGTATAACATTCTGTGCAGATAAGATTCTTTAAAAAATAATTCAATTAAAGATCCTCAATAAACATACTATACATTTTACATTACCTTTGAGTAATTTGGCAGAATAGTTAAAAACTGAATCAAGTCAATATTCAGCGTTAAAACTGTATCACTTCTCTGCAGTCCTGCAGTTCTATAAGACAATCAGCAGGGACGTTGTTCCAAGCATGTTGGAGAACTTGCCACAGTTCCTCTGCAGACTTTGGTTGGCTCCTTGCTTCTGATCTCAGACAGCCTTGATCAAGTTTTTATGTAAAAAGTAGTCAATTGCTTACAGTAATATTTTACTTTCTTGAATGAAATACAAAAATGTCTCAAATGTGGAAATCTCAAATGTGTTTGTTTATACTAACACACACACACACACACAAAAAACATACATATAATAAAGTCTAGGGTGCCTAAGACTTCTGCACAGTGCTGTATTTATGTAAATCATACATATAATGCTACACTAATTGATAGCCGTAATGGACGTTAACCTTCCCCACACAGTGACTGTGACGTTCAGTGCTCACAGAATCGCTAAGTCTCGGCTTTGTCTGCTTCCTGGCGGCCTCCATTTTAATTATGATTTGATATGAGTCATCCCTGCCTGAGTAAACTCTTCTGTTCAAACATGGATGCCAGGCAACTCGCCGCAGGCTGTGGTGGACACGGTGACGGGGAAGCAGATGTCACTCTGAATACGCCATTCAGGAGCCCCTGCCTGTTACGCCCGGTTTAGTCAGCTGATGGGAGCTCGACACCGCCCCCTGTAGGCAGGTGAAAGCACTGACGGTGCAGATCAATGCATTCTAATGTGCAGCAATGCCAGGGATCGTCCAATCGCAGTCCTAGAGGCCTGAGAACTGCTGGCTTAACACCCTCCCCCCCCCCTCCTTTACCTGGGAGTCAGGTGTGAAGACAGTCTGTTCTGTCAGTGCCAGGAATAGTTCAGTTTATAACCCAGGAGAAAAGAAAGCCAGGGCCGGATTTGGATGGGAGGGGCAGAGTTGACGATCCCTGCGAACGGCTTCACTCCTCCGTGCCACCGCTGCTGTCTGTGTGTCTCTGCCAGTATCTCAAATCAAACTCCCTGCTGATAACGCCGATGTGTACCTCTGTACCTGGAGATCCTCCGTTTCGTTCCTTTGTCTTATCTCGCCTGATTTTGATCAGGGAATAAACCCCACGGTCTGCGGGATACGGCAGTACAGCGCTGTCAGTTCTGAAGGCTCTGCCGCTTAGCGTTGCCTGGTTTTGTTGGGGTATTTTTGGGCAGGAGGCCGGTGGACAGAACTGGGAGGAACCGTCTGCACCTGAGGCGGACCTGTGCAGAGTGTCGTGCCCTGTTTAACTCTTTCCCTCCATTGTAGTGGGGCTGGCCCCTCTCTCCTGGGGAGTGTTTCACAAAGCAGGGCTACTGGCTTCGCTGGATAACTACCCTGAGCTCTTTTTACTTCAGTCCACGTTCCAGATTTGGGAGAATTCTGGGTTATCCAGCGAACTCCCTAATCCTGCTTTATAGTATACCCCTCCGGGGGCCTGTGTCATGAAGCAGGATTACACTGAGTAACCGTGCAGTTATAACACAAATTCCTACACAGATTCTGCTGGTGTAATTCACATGTCTAAGCAGCAGACCTGGGTCGAATATTTGGATTCAAATAGCCTACTTTTATGTACTCATTGATATTGTCTGATGCGACTGAGCCAGCCAAGAGGACCAGAATGTGGGGTTTGTACTTTCTGAAAGTATTTAATGGGTTCCAACACTCTCAACAAGCTCAGTATATCTTTGAAAAGTATTTGAACCCAAAACAATTATGTATTTGACCCAGGTCTGGTAAACTGGGTTTCTGTTGAAAGCGCAAATACACTGAGTTGCTGTAGACATATTGCATTTCTCTTTAAAAAAAAATCTACCGGCGCGAAGTTAAAGAAAGACTCTGACAAGTCGTGCGAATTGTGCTCGTTTCAATAAACACGTCGGGTTTATCACCCGCATTCCACTGACAGTCATCTGTTCGTTTCGGCGTTTTTCGCGTTCGCGGTTCCTGGTGCGCTTGCCTCACCCACTCACTATCTCCGCTTCGTTTCAGCTCCGTTTTCCGCGATCCAGATGGCAGAACTCTCCCTTCAAATCACATCAAATTAAGCGGCTGCCTTGCGTATGAAGCACCGGCCTCGGCGATGCGGCGGTTAACGAAAGGCTCCGGTTCTCTCCGCCCACCTGTTCAGAAACCCTCCGTGACACGCTGTCAGCGCGAAGTGCGCGCTGTCAAAGACGCATCGGCGGCGTTGGAGACGGCGGTTTCTTTTTGAAATAATCACTCCCCGCTGTTGCCGGACTGACAGCTCGTACAGTAGCTGAAGAAGTCACGTAACACAGTCTGTGTTTTTTTTTCTCCTCCCTTGAACTGCCTAAAAACGTCTGGGACAGAAATGTAATCCATTGTTTATTCATTTTCGTTCAGTTTCAGGACCAAAGATGTTTGACGGTTTTACTTAGATTTCGCCGGCCTTCCAACCCTCCCTCACCCCGCTGGGAATTAATTGCGGCGTGAGTGTGTTCCATAAACGCGTGGGCAGGTTTTTGCGAAAAGGCACAAAGGCATTAAAACCATATAACAGGAGGCTCACAAGTGACCCTTGTAAGGTGAAGAGGTGTTTACCACAGTGCTACAGTATGGGAAAGCAACACAGGTGGCAACGAGCAAGCGATATTGGCCGAAGCTACCTCCCCATAAATTCACAAGCAGACTGTTGAACATAATATTGGACAACACCTCCGAGAGACCGCGAGCTCTTTCTGCGGTGACACCCGGCACTTCTCTTTCTGACTGGCGTTTTCACAGTTTATGATATTTGGGATGTGCTTTATGGAACCGATTTAAAAGCTGTTGTTTTGGTCCATATGCCACCTGACACTACAAACGGCATTGTGAAAGGCTCAGAACCTCTTATAACGGAAAACGCAGACATCAAACAGTCCTTTTCTGTGTTGTATGATTCACTCTCTGCCTCTTATTCCGCACATTTGAATTTGAAATAGTCATGGATTAAAGGCTTTAAGAAACATACAGTGTTTGACAATAATAATAGTAATAATAACGAATATATAAATAATATAATATAAAGAATATAAATAATTATAAATAATTACAAATAATTATAAATAATAAGAATAATACAAATTCTAATAATTATTATTGTTAATGTACACAATGCATGGCAGCTTCTGCAAGACATTTGCTGTGTCTTGGTTGTTTTTGCACTATTTTCCCGTATACCGGAATTGTGTAGGGCAATTATATTTGCATTTGTTGTGAACGATTCCCTGTGGTGACAGACACTCTCGTGAAGCCTGCACTGTAAGGAAGTCTGCTTCAGTAAGGCGTTTTCATTCCGCAGTTTCCATTAGCGCGCTGAATGGCAAATTAACAGACTTCGTTTTTCCAGAATGTTCCGTGAGATGTACAGTTATTCAACGCGCACCCTCACATAAAGGGACAGTGCAGATACGTTTTTGTATTTCAAGGAGTTCCTGAAACTTCCCGAAAATTCCCAAATGTACCACGAAAGTGCAGTGATGTTCTCTTTGGGTACAAATGAGCTCATTTTACCAGCAGAGAAGGTAGGAATTAGTTATGTATTGCTGCCTAAGGGTACAATTCTATGCACCTGCAGGGTTACCACTCCAGCGACAAGCATTTGTGCCTTTTTTGGCTCTTTTTGTACCTTTGTTTCTGAGAGTGTGCGCTCAGGCTGTGGAGAGATGAGAACAATAACATCTACCTCAGTCTTTGAGCTCGGCTGGCGGTCCCTTTGGAGAGAACGAGACGGAGGAAGCACGCACGCTGATGTGCTCCTTACACACCTTTATCTTAGACAACGTTTCCGTCCCGGTGGCTCTTCGCCAGGTTCTCTCCCCTTTGGAGAGAAACCAGAGACATATTTAGACCCGCTCTCATCAAATTATTACAGGTCAAAGGTCAGAGAAATCTTATGGAGGTCCACCGTCTGAAGGAGTGGGGAGCTGGACGGCTGCAGAAGGGTCCTTGAGGAAGGCGTCATGAGCGCGTCCTTCGCAGAAGTATTGTTTCGGAAAGCGTGACGTATAAACGGTCCACCTCTCCCCATCCACAACGTCTGCGATTGACCTTTAAACCTTTGGACGTTCCGTTTGCCGAATGCACGTTTCCTCGTTCCCTTGTGTCCTTCCCTTGTTCGGCTGGGGTAGTATGGGGGATTGCACTGGTAGGAGCTAGGAAAGGACGCAAGGAAAGGAAGCGAGGAGGTGAAGATAAGCGATTGGAACGAGCCCGGAGTCTATTTCTTCTTCCTCTTCTTCTTCTTCTTCTTCTTCTTCTTCTTCTTCTTCTTCTCCTGTTGCCGTGGAGAATGTGGAGAAGTTTACTGTGCTGAAAATAAAGTGAAACAATGCGGAGCGATGCTGCGGAGCATCTTCCACAGACCGGCGGTGTCGGTGTCAGCCCCGCTGTGGGCCCTGGTGCCTGCTGGTACGTGCTGTGTCCTGTCTCAGCCCTGGCGGGGGCCACAGTGCTGTTTCCTGTCTCAGCCCTGGCGGGGGCCACAGTGCTGTTTCCTGTCTCAGCCCTGGCGGGGGCCACAGTGCTGTTTCCTGTCTCAGCCCTGGCGAGGGCCACAGTGCTGTTTCCTGTCTCAGCCCTGGCGGGGGCCACAGTGCTGTGTCCTGTCTCAGCCCTGGCGGGGGCCACAGTGCTGTTTCCTGTCTCAGCCCTGGCGGGGGCCACAGTGCTGTGTCCTGTCTCAGCCATGGCGAGGGCCACAGTGCTGTTTCCTGTCTCAGCCCTGGCGGGGGCCACAGTGCTGTTTCCTGTCTCAGCCCTGGCGGGGGCCACAGTGCTGTTTCCTGTCTCAGCCCTGGCGGGGGCCACAGTGCTGTTTCCTGTCTCAGCCCTGGCGAGGGCCACAGTGCTGTGTCCTGTGTACCAGCAGCCAGCTGAGGGAGGAGGAGGAGGAGGAGGAGGAGGAGGAGGAGGAGGAGGAGTGTGCATTCTGTGGTCCAGCAGCTGCCTGGATGAGTCAGTGCCGCTGAAGCGCAGCGAGAAGCAGCCGAAACCAAAGCCCTCCAGGGCCTGATCTAGATACCTGTGATTCAGTCCATTTCAGCATACACACACGCACACACACACACACGCACGTGCACACACACATCCACACAAGCACACAAACACACACACACGCGCACACACAAGCACACAAACACACACACACACTCACACGCACACACACACACGCACACGCACGCATGCATGCACGCATGCACACACACACGCGCACTCACACACACACACATCCACACAAGCACACACGCGCACTCACACACACACACACATCCACACAAGCACACACAAACACACGCACGCACACACACACACACACACACGCACACACACGCACGTGCACACACAACCACACAAACACACACACACACACTCACACGCACGCACACACAAGCACACAGACGCGCGCACGTGCGCACACACACACACACACAAGCACACAAGCACACACAAACACGCACAACCACACAAACACACACACATGCACACACTCACACGCACGCACACACACACACTCACACACGCATGCACACACATATGCATACATGCCCACACAAACACCCACAACTAGACACGTGCACACAAGCACACACAAACACACACACACACACACACACAACCACACAAACGCACATAAACACACGCATACACACACTCACACACACACACACACACAACTGCACACACACCCACACACATACACAACCACACACACACACGCACGCACATATGCATACATGCCCCCACAAACACCCATAACTAGACACGCTCACACAAGCACTCACAAACACATGCACACACACACACACACACACACACACACACAGACACCCCCACAACTACACAAGCACACACAAATACACGTGCATGCACACACACGTACACGCATGCACTCACACAAAGACACACACACTCACACACATACACAACCACACAACCACACACACACGCACATGCTCACACCCACACACACAGACACTCAAAAAACACACACAACCATACACACAGAAAACACACACAAACACATGCCCGCACATGCAGACACACACACACACACATCCACACTCACACTCACAACCATATACATACGCACACACACACACACACACACACATCATTTATATTTTTTATCTCTTTCATATCTCCCTCCCCCATTAAAATATGCCCACAATGGCTTTTTATTCTCTCAAACAAAACATAATTATGCCTAATGGCTGCAATTTATCACTTATTATCAGGGTAATAAACTTAGTATACATCATTACCAGGGTAATAACTCTGTATACATCATTATCTAGTGCCTCTTTCCTTTAGCATCTTCTGTCCTAGCCTCTTCTGTAAATGGAGGGTGGTGATTTGTAATCTGATTAATAACATTTTTAACATGATCACGCTATATTACTGAATCACCCTGAGGACGTGCTGGAGTCATAAAAAAATTATACATATATATATTTGTTTTGTTAAAATGCAGGTTCAGCATTGAACTGCCCGTAACACAGTAATCTATACCGTTTTGAAATGCTGAGTGAGCTTCGGTACTTGTCTGGAGCAAGCAGCCATTTTGCTCCTCGAAAAACCTTGACTGGCCACAAGGACCTGAGCGATCTCAGTCACAATTTAACTTATTTCTTCCTGTAAGGACATCAGACTTTAGAAAAATATGAATTAAACATGTTTTGCAGTACAGACTTCTGTTTTTTTTCATTGCCTGAGGAGGTGCAGGATTGCAAGAGTTTCAAAACTGTTCTGGTCTTGAAAAGCACGCGTTGCAGGATGCAAGCTGTGTGAAATATCCCGTTGTTTATAAGAAAAGGGTGTACAGGGTTTAGTGTTTGGTCAGAGGTGTACCTTAAACAGTGATCTTTCTGTTGCACCTTCCACATCATACAGAACGCTCTTTAGAATTACACGCCCACTTGTTTCTGAAAATAAATTGCTCTCATGTGGAGAACGTAGGTGGAGAAATCATTTTAGCATGTGTTTTTTAATATTTTTATTGTTTTTTGTGAGAGTTTGACTGAGGTGTGGCTCTGTCTCTCCCACACTACATCCCTCGGCCCTGTCGTTCGGTGGGGAGAAAATACTCCGGAACAAATGCTGCTGGTTTTCAATGTGTGGAGAAATTGAAATGTGTATTTTATTATGCACAAACAAATGTATATATATATATGTATATTCCCTGGATCATCTCCCAGCTGATCTCTGTATACAGCACATCATCTCTGCATTTCCCAACATGGTGTCCAGGTTCGGATCAGACCTGGGTCAAATACGCCATTGTTTTGAATTGAAATACTGTGTTCAATTGATCTTGCCTGGTGCAACTGAACCAACCCAGAGGACCAGAAGGGGTTTGCACTTTGTGAGAGTGTTTCTTCGGCTCCAATACAGCAGACAAGCTCAGTTAAGTGTAGAAAAGTATTTTAATACCAAACCATTGCGTTATTTGACCCAGGTCTGGTTTGGATATACTCCCAGTGCTGTTGATTCCTCTTTAGTAGTCCCCCCCCCCCCCCCGATCCATTTTTAACATCTCATCTTGATCTTCTACCCCTTGTTGTTGCCCCAGCACTTCAGAGCTACTGATTACGCGGAGATGCTTATCAATGGCGGATCAATGGGTGTGATCACACGGGGGGCCGCGCCGCTTAAGGGCGTATCGATCCCGCCTCTGCCCAAAGCCCCGCGGCGCGCTCTCTCGTTAGCGTCAGCGCCTTCTGCGCGCCCCGCGTCTGCTGATGGGAGACCGAGGGGAGGGACTAAGACCAGCGACAACCTAAGTGCTTTTAATTGAAAACCATCGATCCTCCCATTTTGATTTTTTTCTTTCCGAACGCGAGACGTGACCCCGAAAGGCCGGCTTCTTCCGTCGTGCCCGCGCGGTGTTTGATTTATTCGTTAGCCCCTCTGATCCCCCCCCCTGCCCCCCCCTCGCCGGCAGGAGTCACGAACCGTTTAGCAGAAGTGTGAACGCAAACACACTCGTTTCACAGGGCTGTGCTACAGCGTCATTTCTCGAGGGGAGGGATCCGCCCACCTGCACCTGAGCCCACACCTCCCCCTGTCTGCTGCTCTTGTGGTCCTCAGAAGATCTGGGTTAATTAGAGTAATTCTTTTGGCTTCAAATACTTTTCTGTGCTCCATTGATCTTGCCTGTTGCAGTTGAGGCGACCGAGAGGATCAGGAGGCGGGGTTTGCACTTTCTGAGAGTATTTCCAAAACACCAGATGAGCTCAGTAAAGCATAGAAACGTTTTTGCATACGAAACTTCCCAAGTTGTGTGTCGTCTCAAGGTGTACATTAATACGGCCGTTGGCGGTGCCACTCTTGGGTCTTTTGCAGTGGCGGATAGCACAAGCTAACTGCGGAAACTGTATTAGAATCCATTCCTATATCCACCCCACTGTCATTAACACGGAGGGTTTAGCTTCAAGTGCTTCTATGATTTTATTCCATATCCATGTCACCAAAGGAACTTCAATTAATAACTTTTTTTTTAAATAACAATCTCCAGTGATAAGATGTGGCATATGGGATGGATGAAGGTTTTTTTTTTCTAGTGAATGTACTTAAAAACAGATTAGAGGAACGCTATAATAGCCTTATTCATGTTGGATGTCTTCAGTCACCCGTTTAATATTCAAGCCAGTCATTTCCATAGAAACCTGGCATTGGACGTCTCCTTCACAGAGCAAACAGCTGCCAGCTTGTTTTCCTCAAAGATACATGTTGCACATTAATGAAATTAGCGGTAACAGCTTGTGCTAACGCATATCCCGTGGCCCATATGTTTTGGCCGAGTGGTAGCAAAAGCAAATACGCAGCGGTTTAGATGAAACGCGGGAGTGGCACGTCGCACTTCAGAAAAGACCGTCTACAAGCAGGTGCCATTCAGATCAGTTCTGATGTTGTTAAAAAAAAAAAAACTAAAATTTGAATGGTGAATTTTTCAGTAACTGCATGTACTCTACTCTGTAATGACCTCAGTTTCATTAATTACATTATCACATTACATTAATGGTATTTTGGCAGACGCTCTTATCCAGAGCGACGTACAGTTGATTAGACTAAGCAGGAGACAATCCTCCCCTGGAGCAATGCAAGGTTAAGGGCCTTGCTCAAGGGCCCAATGGCTGTGCAGATCTTATTGATTAGAACCACCGACCTTGTGTGTCCCAGTCATTTACCTTAACCACTACGCTACAGGCCGCCCTACGCTACAGTTTCCTTTCAAGGTCAGTGATAAACCATAAATTTAAGCCATCATAGTCCATTCGTGCACAGCACAGTGTCGTGAAAAAGTATTTGCCCCATTTAATGAAAAAAGTTAAGTAAACCCATATCACCCCTGTGAGAATATAATTGCCTCCTTAAATGTAATAACTAGTTGCACCACCTTCATCAGAAATAATTCCAACCAAAAAGCTTCTTATAATATCATATCAGTCTTTCACATCTCTGTGAAGGCTTTTCAGCCAACTCTTTCTGCTTTAATTCAGACAAATCGCTGGGTTTTCTTGCGGGAACTGAAAAGAACATTACATTTGGCTTACAGATCTGAAACCATTCAGTGTGACAAATATGCAGTAATAGAGGAATTCAGGAATGGGGCCTTGGTTGCCTTCTGAAGTCCAGTGAGATTCAGGATAAAGTCCATTCATGTACTCTTAACAACTTCATTTTCCTGTCACATTCATTGAGGTTCAAGGCTGAAACTGTAGTCCTACCTAGTCCATTCGTGTACTCTGTGGTTAATAGTCATGTTCACTCAATTCCCACAGTGGACAGTGCTTCTCATCCTCTGAAAGCACACATTTCACAATTATTTTCCTTTCTGTGGCTTTGTGACAGCGTCTCTGTAAGGCTCTGTACAAAGTCAGTGCATTTCTTTCACCTCCTTTCACACACGCACAGCGTCGTGCGGGCTGGACCCGACCTTTGGCCGGGTTTCTATCTGCGTTTGAAGAGCCTCATTACTCATTTTAAGTAATAGAGATTCAATGTTGTAGATTCACTTTAGATTAGCTTTTTGGATTTCTCCCTAATAGGAAGATGAGGTGCATTTTTCAATCTATTTGCAACTTAAGTCCTGAAATTGAAAATCCATAGGGGCGTAATCAAAGCTTATCTTTGGAGAATGCGAAATGTCTTTTTTCATCCCATCATCTGGAGTTATATAAAGATGCCGGCTTGTGTGTGTTATTAATTGTAACTCGGTCATTAATCGCGTCTCAGTATTTTGTATCATTCTTCATAACTGTGCTACAGCTTATCTCACTATATTGTATTATTCTTCATAATCGTAGGGGAAATGTCGATAATAACGATGTGCACATTTTTCATCTCTGATTTTAGAAGAATTAGAGAGATGAAAAACTGGCTTTTGCACACATCGGGTTTGCTTCTATTCCACTCACTGTTCCTTATAATATTCCTCACAGCGTTCCGTGTGGCGTTCCATGCAATATTGATCCTCGCAGCGCGGATTATATTTACAGACAGTCGCACTTTTTTAAATTGTTGCTGTTGTAGTAGTAGTAGTAGTAGTAGTCGTCGTTGTTTACCCTTAAACAAAATGGTGGCTGGGCCGTGTGATTTATCTCGACTGCATTTCCCTTCGCACATAAACATGCTGCTTGAAGGTTTGCCAGTACTGGGGGGAAAATAAATGAAAGTCATATTTTTGAGAAAGTAAAGCCTTCCGGTAAAGGAGAGGGCCTAATGCACGAGGCCTGTCTGAGCGTTTGTTCGGAGGAGAAGCGCGGATGTCTAGCCTCGGCGCTGGGGCTTGGGCACGGACGTGTCCGTGGCGCCCAGCGGCTCATTGGAATCTCCTAATTACGGCGGGCTGCGGACTTCCTCCGCTCCCACGCTCCAGGATATAATTTTTAAAATACAGGGACCTGTCTTATTAGTCTCCTGTGTATGTTACAGATTACTTGCATTTCAAAAAGTGTACTTGAAAAAAAAAAAAAACACCGCTGGGTTTTGCTGCTTACATCTCGCTGGTGTTTGGGAGTAATGAGGAATACTCAGCGTCAGCCTTGCTGGTCAGGATATGTCCTGGCTGTGCCTACGATGGGTGAGAACGCACAGGCTCAACGCATCAGCTCTCTCCTGTCTGTGTAACAGGCACGGCGGATGTTGAATGTGCTCTGTATCTAAATTCGTTCATTTTAAACTCGATGTTGCTTTAAACACTCCTGATATCAGCATTTGAAAAACCTGTGGTGTAAAATCCAGCTATGACCAGCTTGAAATGACCAGCTACCAGCTGTTTCAAAACATAGCTTGAGCTTGTCAAACCATGGTGAGTATGGAGCTGGTCTGAACTGGTCAACCAGATACCAGCGGTTTCAAGACCTGGCTTGAGCTGTTTTTTCAGCAGGAAAAACCAATGAAAGCACCACTCACTTAGCAAGCCATTGGACTTACAGCAAATTATGCATTACACCAAACATTTACCGGTTTTTTCCACCAACAGTATACAGTTTAGCCTTTTTAACGTGTTTACAGGATGCTGTACAATTCCCCAAGTTTGTGTGCTGGCTCCATATGTATAATCCTGTGCATGGTTCTGTGAGCTTAAGGGTCTGTAACACCATATAGTGTTTCATCCACTGCGTTGATTGGGCAGAACTGTCACAAGTTTGACATGTAATGAAAGCTGGCAGGCATGGATGTGTGTGACGATGAGAGGAACGTGCCTGTCCGTGCGGCACGGCTACGATCACGGGGGGGGGGGGGTTCACAGGGTCTGTTTTAACGGAGGGGCGGCCTGTCCTCCGTTGTGTCCTGCAGTGCACGTGAAAGCGGGGACGTGTGAAGTCATCGCCGCCCATCGCTGCTGCAACAAGAACAAGATCGAGGAGCGCTCGCAGACCGTCAAGTGCTCCTGCTTCCCCGGCCAGGTCGCCGGGACAACAAGAGCCGCCCCTTCCTGTGTGGACGGTGAGCCCCGCCGGCAGAGCGAGAGCCGCTAACGAGCGCGCCGCTAACGAGGGGAGAGTTAACGAGCGTTGCGCTAATTAGCGCTCGGTTAACGAGCACAGAGTTAACGAGCGTTGCACTAACGAGCACTCGGTTAACGAGCGCGGAGTTAACGAGGGTTGCGCCGACAAGCGCTGCGTTAACGAGCGTGGAGCTGACCAGCACTGAGTTAACGAGCGCTGACAACTCGGTTAACGAGTGCCGCGCTAATGGGCCCGGAGTTAACGAGCACTCAGTTAACGGGCGTTGAGCTAACGAGTGCTTAGTTAATGTGCTGTGAGTTAATGAACACTGAGTTTCACGACTGCTTCGCTAATGAGCGCTGTGTTAATGAGGGCTCAGTTAACGAGCACCGCCATTTTGTCTCTCTCCCTCTCTCTCTCTCTGGCTCTCCCTCGCTCTCTCTCTCCCTTTCTCTCGCTCCCTCACTCTCAAAAAATAGCACTTATGATGACTATTGCCTCCTTGTTTAGAGCAGCTCTTCATGCGTGTTTTGCTATTTCTGGATTTGATGTTTTTAACCTATGTACTTTTCAGTCACTTTGGATTAAAAGCGTCTGCTAAATGACAAAAATAATGTAAATGTTAATGTGTCTCTCTCTCTCACCCTCTCTCTTTCCCTCTTTCCCCTTCTCTCTCCCCCCTCCCTCTCTCTTTCTCTCTCTCCCTCTCTCCCTCTGTGTCTCTCTCCCTCTTTCTCCCTCTCTCTCTATGTGTCTCTCTCTCTCCCTCTCTCCCTCTGTCTCCCCCCTCTCTCTCTCTCTCCCCCTCTCTCCCCCGTTTCCCTCTCTCCCTCTGTCTCCCCCTCTCTCTCTCCCTCCCTCTCCCCCCCTCTCTCTCTCCCTCTCTCTCCCCCTCTCTCTCCCTCCCCCTCTCTTTCTCCCTCTCTCCCTCCCTCTCTCTCCCTCCCCCTCTCCCTCCCCCCCCTCTCTCTCCCTCTCTACCTCTCTCTCCCCCTCTCTCTCTCCCTCCCTCTCCCCCTCTCTCTCCCTCCTTCTCTCCCCCTCCCCCCCCCTCTCTCTCAGCTCTGATAGTGGCTCAGAAGTGGTGGTGTCAGATGATGCCCTGCATGGACGGGGAGGAGTGCAAGGTCCTGCCCGACCGCAAGGGCTGGAGCTGCAGCACGGGCAACAAAGTCAAGACCACCAAGGTGAGGGTCCCAACTCTGCCCGGCAACACCGGCACCAATCGCCTGAGGCCGGGGGCGGGAACCCCCGGTCCCGGAGAGTCGCAGGGTGTGGCTGGAGTTTTTGTTTTCACATTAAGATAAGCGACTCATTCAGACCCGAGAAGCAAGGTGATGTGTGTTAACTGTGGTAATCGACTGCTTTCGTCGGTCAAGTGCTGACAACAAAAACCAGCATGTGTCTGAAACCGCATACTAGCATACTAGCATACTACTCAGGCTGATTTTCGTTGCAATGTAGTATGAGTAGTGTGCTAAGTATGCGATCTCGGAGGCAGGAAACTGTCAGAAAAAGTGATAAAACACCTATAGGCAGCTCGTCACTGAGGCAGTGCCCTCACTGTACCTGTCACCCTTTAGGGTGTTCTCAGGTACAAATATGACCCTGTGAGGGAACCCCGTACCTCAGAGAACCAAAACAGACCCCCTACAGTACCCCTCTTTCTGTCCTGTCCCAGATACAAGCAAGCGGCTTGAATGATGGGATTAAATAATAATAATAATAATAATAATAATAATAATAATTATTATTATTATTATTATTATTATTATTATTATTATTATTATTATTATTATTATTATTATGGGCGGCACGGATGGTGCAGTGGGTAGCACTGCCGCCTCACAGCAAGGAGGTCCTGGGTTCGAATCCCCGTCGGCCGGGGCCTCTCTGTGCGGAGTTTGCATGTTCTCCCCGTGTCTGCGTGGGTTTCCTCCGGGTACTCCGGTTTCCTCCCACAGTCCAAAGACATGCACGTTAGGCTGATTGGAGAGTCTAAATTGCCCGTAGGTATGAGTGTGTGAGTGAATGGTGTGTGTGCCCTGAGATAGACTGGCGACCTGTCCAGGGTGTATTCCTGCCTTTCGCCCAATGTATGCTGGGATAGGCTCCAGCCCCCCTGCGACCCTGATCAGGATAAGCGGGTTCAGATAATGG
The DNA here is from genome assembly GCF_963514075.1 of Conger conger. NCBI lineage: Eukaryota > Metazoa > Chordata > Actinopteri > Anguilliformes > Congridae > Conger > Conger conger. The sequence goes on from NC_083773.1 coordinate 5,732,973, forward strand.
ATGGATGGATTATTATTATTATTATTATTGTTATATTCCTCATCATCATCATCACAGTCATAATTACAATACTGTGCAGAAGTCTTGGGCACCCTAGACTTTATTATATTTATATGTTTATTTTTTGTGTGTGTGTTAGTATAAAAGAACATGTTTGAGATTTCCAAATAATAATGCTAATAATCATCACCATCACTAATATTAGTGATAATCATAATCTTGGCCTGGGCCCTTAGTCATAGCACCTGTTTTTCTGTCTCTCGCACACACACACACACACACACACACACACCTGTACCGGAGCTCCGTCTGCATTATTAAGGAATCACGAGGTTGCGTGTGTCAGACCTTTTATTTCTCCGGGGTTAATAATTGATCATACCTCCACCGGCCCGCAGAAGTGCATCCTGGGTAGGAGGGGAGGGGCTGGGAGCCGGTGTACGCATCGCAGGCGGTTTGATTTCGGAATTCTCTGTGCACGCGGAACAGGGTTCCCCTGTGACCTCACAAGTGCTCCGCCTGCTGAGCCAATCAGGGCGCAGGGCTGCTGTTAGCTATGCAAGAGGCGTTGGATGCACGATCCCATGAGGAATTTCTGCTGGAAGATTCCTGTGCAACAGAGCGGGCAATGGCGCGATGCATTCCGGAGATGGATTCGTACTTCATAATTCATATTTTTTCATGTGCTGTGTGGTGCTTTTGAAATTTTGGTTTATAACAGCGGTTCCCAGAGCTTTCGTTGGAGATCTACCCTGCAGGTTCTCAATCCAGCCCAAACAAAGAATTCAACAGTTTGTGGTCTCTGAAAATGAGTAGAATCACAGTTTGGCAAAAGTTTTTGGTATTTTTAAATTGGTACTTTTTTTTTTTTTACTTTGTTGCTTGGATACTGTACTGTATGTACACAAAAGACTAATAAAAACAGCTGTACAGAAAAGAAAAAACTCCAGGAACAGGGAACCACTACTTTATACATGTATGTACACTCAGTGAGCACCAGGGGATTTTTTTCCACACAGGGTTTTTATTAAGAATAAGGTGAAAACAGGATTTGAAAGTGAATGAACTCAGTTATTCTTTCCATAACGATTAGAATGTGACGCAGTTGTGATTTCCTGTGTTGGTATGATGCCCGCTGAAGTCTGCTATTCACTGGACTGTGTGTGAGTGCGTGTGTGCCCGTGTGTGTGTGTGCGTGCACATGTGTGCGTTTGCATATGTGCGTTTTGTGTGTCTGTGCATTTGTACGTGTGTCTACATGTGTATGCCAATGTGTGTCTTTGTTTATGTGTGTGTGTGTATGTGTGCGTTTGTGCACGTGCATACGGTTGTGTGTGTGCGTGTTTGTGCGTGTGTGTATGGCCATGTGCACAGTCACCCTTTTGCATAGGAGCATTTTGAATGTATTGATTTGCCTGTTATTGCTCCATTAGCATAGGGGTGTAAACTGAAATTCACAGCCTTCGTTTTTCCTAATGGGAGTGATGATGGATCAAGGAAATACCAAAAACAAAAACAAAAATTAAGCATCGTCATGGGAACACCCTGGAGGAGTGACCAGTAGGGGGCGCTTCTCCATGCTGGAGAGACACCATTATTTCTTACTCCGTCGTCCGTTTCCTCTTGGAAATACATGCTGAGGGCAGAGTGAGCGTGCATGTGTGTGTGTGTGCGTGTGTGTGTGTCTGCGCGCAGAAATCTGTCGTGTTCAGGTCCGGTCCGCGCGGCGGTCCCGCTCCCTGGCTCAGCGCGGGTCCTTGGCGGTGTCCGCGGAGCGAGCTTTGATGTTCCGAGCTGGCGGGCGAACACAGAGCGCTGGCCCCCGGCCCCTCGGCCAATCAGCGCGCAGCGCGGACCTGGGGGGGGGGGGGGGGGAGTGTGGGATGCTGGGAAAGAGAGGAGAGGCTCACGGCATGAAGCAATGACAGCAGACAAGTGTGAGGCAGCGGCTTACGTTTAGGCAGCGGCTGACCGCGTGGTTCAAACGCGGTCTGATGAGCAGCTGATCGTCTCCCCGGGGGTGGGATGAGGGGGGGGGGGGGGGGGAGAGAGGGGGGCGGTCGAGGATCTCAGAACTGTGTCCCATACAGCACTCATAAAGTGACAGAGTGCAGCTACATCATTTTTGTTCTTCAAGGATCAAATTTCTCAAAAATGTTCCCTGAAAGCACAATAATGTTCTCTTTGGGTACACAAGAGTAAGTTTTCCAAGTGAAAAAAGCTAAATATGAGTTATAAATTGCTGGCCGGGGGTACAGCTGTATGTGCCTACAGGGTGCTGCCCCAGTGGCTGGCATTTGCCCTGGTTTAGACACGCTCTGTATTTCTGAGAGCGTAGGCGGGGGTCTGGATGGAAGCGTTCGTGTGGCTCGCAGATTTGCGGGGGATGAGGTCACCCGCCCGGCGGGGTGAAAGGTCACAGCGAGGCCGGGGCTTTAGATTGGCAGCTGCCGATGGAGCCGGCCTCGTCCTGGACTCCATTACACTCTCACTCCATTATGGGGGCGTTTCTGGACCCTGAGCTGCAGCCTGGAGCCTGTCAGAAGAGAGTGTAGTGTGTGTGTGTGTGTGTGTGTGAGTGATAGTGTGACCGCCAGCACTGATACACTGACCCCCCTCCTTCTGTCAGTTCCTTTCTGTCAGTGCCGTTTCTTCAGCACCTTTGTGTCAGTAATTATGTGTCGGTACCTTTCTGTCAGTAACTTTCTGTCAGCACCTTTGCGTCAGTACCTTTGGGTCAGTAACTTTGGGTCAGTAACTTTCTGTCAATAACGTTCCATCGGTACCTTTGTGTCAGTAACTGTCAGTAACGTTATGTCAGTAACTTTCTGTCAAGAACGTTCTATCAGTACCTTTGTGTCAGTAACTTTCTGTCAATAACATTCCATCAGTAGCTTTGTGTCAGTAATTTTGTGTCAATAACATTCCATCAGTAACTTTGTGTCAGTACCTTCGCATCAGTAAATTTGTGTCAGTACCTTTGTGTCTGTTACTTTGTGTCAGTACCTTTGTGTCTGTTACTTTGTGTCAGTACCTTTGTGTCAGTAACTTTGTGTCAGTAACTTTCTGGCCTTGAACCCTGAAGTGTGGGTCAGCAGCTAGCTGAATGACACAGCAGCTCTTCTTGACTAAAGAAGGTCTGACAGAACATTGCATTGTATAATTAAAAACTAAATCATTTAATATACTTTACCTTCGAGTTATCCTCAGGGTCAAAAACACATTTCAGCAGCAGTGAAAGTTTCATCATGAAGTTTGATTAATTTTCCTGGAGTAACCCTAGAAAAAAAAAAAAGTTAAACATTGTCCTTCATATTTTTATAAAAGCAGCACACCATCGGGGTACGATGGTTGTCTTTAAAACCCTGCAGTGATGAAATCAGTGAGAAGTAATAATCTAAGTTATGCGGCACACATCCATTAGGGGAAAGAAAAGTTGATGAAAAAAATGACCACGCTTTTTCCAGGCAGCAGTGCTCATGGGGAGAGTGGTGCGGAGGTGCAGTTATTATGCAGCGTGTTTGGAGAGCGCTTACGACTTGTCCTTTAGCCTGAGTGGACTCACACTCTCTGTTAAGTGGATAAATGGCTGTTCTTTCACTGCGCTGCATTGACAGCCCGGGCCTTGTAGAAGTGCTTATCTCTGCGCGTTTCAGAATCGCGATAAAACTCCCCCAATTGTCATCCGAAAAAGGTCAAGCAGGATAATGAAGAATAATTATCTGGCCCCGCTCCGTGGTGCAATTACATTTTCCCCAACTGTGTTTCTGAATAAACTTTGCAGGATGTTTAATCGTAGACGTGTCCCCTCTCTGCCCGGATCTCCGGCAGACGTGTTTCGCTATCCCCGGTTGACCGCTAACGAGACCCCTCTCTGTCCCGTACAGGTCACGCGATAGTCGCCCTTCACGGGCGCGGCTGCCGCCAGGACTCCGGTTTGTACGCGGCCCTCGTCAGAAGACTCCACGCTCATTTCGCTTGCAGTAGATATTCGGAGGGGGTGGGGGCAGGAGGTGGCGTGGTCCACTGGACCGGGCCTCGCGAAGGAAAGACTCAAAAGACCAATGCCCTCTTATATGGGCGCCGGGACCTGTAAACATGTACTTATGAACCCCCGAGGATTACAGTACCCCGTGTCCGCCTCGCCCCCTCCCTCCCCCATCGACGACGTCATACAGAGCCCTGGGATGACCTGCTTTTAAGGGGGACCCTTCAGTCCGTGACGAACCCCCCGGGATTATAAACGACGACAGCTGAAGAGAAAAACACACACCTCATAGCATAAAAAAAAAAAAACGTATTTCTTTTTTACTAATGCCAAGTAGAGTGGTTCCATGCGTATTTATTTCCTCCATCTAACTCATAAATGCTTACAAGTACATCCACTTTCTATTATCTGCTGCAGACGTTTTATTTGAACTGGATTTTTCTTCTTCTGAAAACGACGATGTTTGCTTTCACTTCGGGGATGAGGTTGGGACTTGACCTCTGACATTGGTCTTGATTTTTATGAAAAGGACGAATGTTTTCAGGCGAAATGCCAAAAAAAAAAAAAAACTACATTGTAAAAGTTGTGGTACGATATGTTGAAACTTAGTGTAAAGAGATTTTTCATCGACTCAATCTGAATGAAACCTGGAGCTTCTGCAGTTTTAATATCTGTTTTTAAAAGCTCAGTGACCACTTTTCAGTAAATGTGTGAGTATTGTCGCAAATAAAGTTATTTCAAAAGAAACCCTTGCTTTTTTTTTTGCTTTTTTCTTTTAATGATGATTGTGGTGTGATATTGTTTGGATGCATACAGAACCAAAAAGCGCGTAATATGATTGAACGGTTTCCAATAATGCTTTTCATTTCAAAGTTTCAAAGAGTTGTAAAGACTTTACATATATGTAATATAAAGCTAATACTTGTCCAACCTAATAAGTGTGCGACAGATTGGCCTTGAGTCCTGAGAGGTGCTAACTGAAGGTGGCATCTTTCTCCTTTATTATTTCCTGTTCCTGTGTCTGTGCAAGACTATATTTTATGTCAAAGAAGATTTGCTGCTTTAAAGGCACAACAGGTAAGATTTTTGTGTTAAAACATTGTTACAAGACCATTGTAAATCCCTTCTTATCACTGGAAAAAAGTCTCACTGACATGCTGACTCACCCTCTGCCTGTGTTTATAGTCCTTAAAATTCGGGTTTCAAAATATACAGTTGACAACCCGACACTCTGTACCAAAACATTGTATAGCTGTACAATAATTCAAGCTCATTGGTTGAAAATTGGTTCTAATTGCCACAGACTGTGCGTTTCAACGTCAGCGCGTTCACAGAGAAGGGGGTTTGCGTTGTGGTTTGAGCGTGTTTGTTGCTGCAATTCCTCTCTTGACCGTTAAAAGTCAAAAATGACCTATTGTCCCTTTAAATGTCGCTAAAGAATGCTGCGCTCCTGATGCGTTTACTTATCATTCATGAAGTGATTTGCATTCAGGCTTCAAATTGGGACATTTCTGCTTACACTGCTGTCAGGAAGACTATGTGACGGCGCGACTCCTATACGGCGGGGGAGATGGCATTAGCATGATGTCATTTGCTGATGAGGAGTGATGTACTGGTGCTGATTGGCAGTCGGGCGGCCGTGCAGACAGCTGATTGGCTGTAATAATGGGCCGGCGTTCGCATTGCGCAGGGGAGGGGCGCAGCTCACAAACAGACGCATTAATCCAGTCTCAATCTGCGCATTATCTCCGCTTTATTTCACACCGTGATTTTCTGTTTTTAAAGAAATGTGCTCAGCTAAAATTATGGTTGCTGGTTTGGGAAGGTGACCTGTGAATCTATTTTGCCAATCCGGTTTTTTAAAGCCGCCTATTTCATAAGTCAGGTGTTATGCTCATCAGTATAAGCCTCTTCTGAAATTTTCAAGTTAACCTGGTCCCACTGGAGTCATTGAGTTTAGGGGCAGTCTGCAGCGTAGTGGCTACGGTACATGACCGGGACCCGGAAGAGCATGACCATTAACGCCACATTGCTCCCCAGGTGCACTGTGGCTGCCCACTGCTCCTAAGTAACTAGGATGGGCCAAATGCAGAAGACAAATTACCCCACAGAGTTCAATTAAGCATATCTTCTTCTTCTTCTATGTTGACTGAGCATGCATGCTCTTTGACAGCAATGCCCGCTACCCTGCATGCAATTGGACTGTGGGAGGACTAAATGGTAAATGATTGGCATTTATATAGTGTTGTACAATTGATGCTTCTCATTCACGCATACACCATGCAAGGCACCAACCAGCTCATTGGAAGCAACTGGGGGTTAGGCGTCGTGCTCAGGGACACTTCGACACACCCAGGGTAGGATCGTACCAGCAACCCCCCGACTACCGGACGATTGTTCTTACCGCCTGAGCCAATGTTGCCCCCTCCAGGACTACCCAGAGGAAACCCACACAGGGAGAACAAACACAGACAGACCCTGGCAGGGAACCACCTTGCATAGAGGCGACAGAGCTACCACACCACTACACTACATTACATTACATTATTGGTGTTTGGCAGATACAGTTGATTAGACGAAGGAGCAATGCAGGGTTAATGCAGGCTCAAGGGCCCAACGGCTGTGCAGATCTTATTGTGGCAGATCTCTGGATTAGAACCACCGACCTTGCATGTCCTAGTCATTTTATTGTGGCTACACCGGGATTAGAACCACCGAGGCAGTCTTGCGTGTCCTAGTCATTTACCTTAACCACTACGCTACAGGCCGCCCTGTTCCACGCGCTACACCACTCGTAGACTGGGGTGGCTGTGTGCTTTTCACAATCATTGATATTCCAGTGGAACACTGTTTTTCTTTTAGAAAGTGTGTTCAAAGCTCGTTTAAATATGTAGCAATTATGATCCTATTCCAGTCGAAGCATACAGCTGTTCATTTTTTGACAATTAATTTTAACTGTCGGTTGCTATTAAATGTTTACAACTGTTAAATGAGCTGGTATTATATTTCAGGCCACAGTAAATCTGCAATGTCAGTAGTCGTAGTAATAACAGCTGTACCGGCCCATTATTTTTTTTCATATTTCTTTGTAGTTGTCTATTGGAAATTATATAATGTTCTGTTTTTACTTTAGAAAAGAATGACTCATATTCGAGACCACAGGAATTATGATATCTTGTGATGGGAAAGTAAGGTTGAATCACCTGTTGAATAGGTGGAGAAACACTGACCTGTCAGTCACTTGTTTGATCCAATACAAAAGTGTTTTCATACAACTACACACCATGATGCTAGGAGCCTGGCTGATATCATTTTTGGCATAATGAAGCTTCAAACTACCTTCAATAATAATATTTCCTTAGTGATGTACACTTTGTTGTCCTGAACACTTCAGAATAATATTAACAGAATTTTATGTCACTCAGAAGTAGGCTAGATACAAATGAACCAAAACTTTGTTCCCTGAGCTAACATCTGTGTTGCTTGTTTTGGACTTGAAACTGGCAAAATTCATCAGATTTTTTTCATTAGATTTCTTTTTGAATTATTCTCTAGACATTTATGTTAACAATAGCGTATCCCCTAATATGGATGTAAACAGAACTGAAGATTTAATAGGCTCCGGTGGCAAATGCAACCCATTTTTATTATTAAACACTGAGAATGTTCCTGACTTAAATCTTTGATCCACTTACAAATCCCAGGGTAGATGCACAGAAAACAGAAACTGATAGCACTATATGGAGGAAATCACAAATATGGCCCACAAAAGAAACATAACAACTGTTATAAAAAAGCCTATTAGTATAATGTTTACAATTAGACCTTCCAGTGCAGATCTCCATCTTACAACAACTAATGATCAACAATGTGACAAAATGGAGGGAGACCAGCACAAAATAACGTGGTCAGCGGAAAATAAATACATGAATAAATATAAAGACTGAGGGGGTCAAGTCCAGCGTATTAAAGCTTTCCCCGGAGATATTCTCCAGAATTCAACCGCTCACATTATATACATTTAAGTGCGCATACTAAGACGCTTTCCTTATTTGGATAATCTCCAGATGGAATCTGCTTTGTATTCTTTTGAAATCCCAAAAGCCTAGCGGGTTAAGAGATTACAGGAGAGTAAAACCCGGCGCAAAATGCATCGCTGTGGTTTCGGGGGCGATGAGTGAACAGAGCCCAGACAAACACAGACCCTGTTAGGAGCAGAGAGCTGGTCTGAACTGGTCAACCAGCTAAATCATGTCGCACTGGGAGCTGGTCGGAACTGGTCAACCGGCTAAACCATGCTGAGCTGAGAGCTGGTCTGAACTGGTGAATCAGCTAAACCAGTGGTGTCCGATCTTGGGTGCAGGGCCGGCATGGGTGCAGGTTTTTGTTTTAACCCAGCAGTAACACACCTGATTATATTAATTAACTAATCGTGGTCTTTAGTCAAGACCTTGATGAGTAGAATCAGCTGTCTTAGTCCTGTGCTAAAACAACAACCTGCACACACACTGGCCCTTTCTGGATAAGATTGGACACCCCTGAGCTAAACCATGTCACGCTGGGAGCTGGTCTGATCTGGTCAACCAGCTACCAGCTGTTTCAAAACTTAGCTTGAGCTGTTTTTTTTTTTTTCCCCAGCAGGGTTTCCCCTTTTCTTGTCCAATGACCGTAATCTGGATGTCAGCTCAAATACGGTCACATCACCATGCCTCGTCCTCATCAGAATGCGCCCGCGTTTCCCCACGCCTCTGAAACCCACTCTGATATCTCTGAGGCAGGTAATCCCCGGGTGACTTCTGAAACAGGTAATCCCCAGGACATATTTCATATGGATCACATACGCAGTACAAGCTGTGTTCGGGTGGCATGTTACATGCGAGACTTACAAGCAAGCATTGAATTCAGGATTTTTTATAGGGCTTCCGTGAAGATATCCAATCCAATCAGATGCAAATCTATTAAACAGTACAGTAGGTACAAGTATTAAACCAAGTCTACAGAAATCTAGAAGAAAAAACAGAATATAGTTGCTTGAGGTCAAAACAAATGTCCTTTGAGAAATGCATAAGCTCATTGAAAGTTTTTTTTTCTTTTTTACTGTAGCTGATCAGGGTTATAGAACCCTGCTGTAAAATAGAGCTATCCCAGCTTGACCAGCTTGAAGATTTCTGGTTAAGTTGGTCATAAGCTGGTCTAGCTGGGTATGAGCTGATCCAGCATGACTAAGCTGGTCATAAAGCTGGTGGATATGAGCTGGTCAATTAGCTAGTGCTGGTAGCTTGTCTGGTCAGCCAGCTGCCAGCTGTTTCAAAACATTGCTTGTGCTGTTCAGATCATGTCGAGCTAGGAGCTGGCCTGAACTGTTCAACAAGCTTAACCGTGTCAAACTGGAATCTGGTCTGGACACAGCCAAGCTGTTTGTCAGCTGGTCTAGTAGGGTGTGGGTCTGGTCAACCAGCTAGTGCTGGTGGCCTATCTGAGCTGGTTGCTGGGCGACCGTAGGGCAGTGATATTCATTCCTGAAGCCACAGGGTGTGCTCCACTTCTCCATTCAGATGATCAATTAAAGAAGCTGATTACGGGGTGTCTCGGTGGCGCAGCCTGTAGAGCACTTTCTTCCCCTCTCTCGCTCCCATTCTTCCTGTCTCTCTATACTATATACTGTCCAATAAAGCTGAAAAAGGCCTAAAAAATATCTTTAAAAAAAAAAGCAGCTGATTACACACTTAACTGACCTCACCTGGTTTCTTGGTTGCTGATATTAAGACAAAAACCAACAGACCCCAGTGGCTCTCCAGGGCATGGAATGAAGATGGCTGACATTGGGGTTAGTGGCTACTAAAAACAACTGAAACGTTGTGAAACTGTGGAATCCATTGATTTGAAAATGAAGGTTTCATCTACACATCGCCTTTTAAATTTTGATTCAGAAAATATTTTTAAAGGTGTAAAGGGAAGATATGTTCATGTCTGTGCTGTAATTGACAGATCTACCTTAAATAGCTATTAGTGTCTGGAATGTGTGACCTATTAAAGCCAATCGCACACCTACTGGGGATGACAATTAGCAAAGGTTAAAAGAGAGTGTGTGAGAACAGGGAGGTTGTTTTTAAGCAGGATCGAGGTCTGATGCAGCAGCACTGTCTGTGTTTTAATGCATATCATCTTAAAGAGAGCGAAAGAGAGAGAAGGGGATGGAAAGAGTGAGAGAGAAAGAGAGGGAACTGTGAGTCAAGCAACATGCAGCACTGTTCTTATCGGGTCCATGTACATAATTAGGCAGGGGTGGTTTTGAATAACTGGTAGTCACACTCAATCTCACACTGGTCTTTTTGCCTCTTTGATGGGATTGCAGAGAGTCATTTTTCTATGGCTTCGGTTAATTTGGTAAGCATTTGCATGTTCGCCCGCTTGTTGGCATTGAAAAACGGTGAAGCGGGGAGCTTAAGTGATCGCTGAGCAGTCGAGCCCTCTTTTGAGCGCGTCTCTCACATTTTGAGGTGCGTTTGTGCGGGGAAATTGGCTTTGTCAAACTTTGAAAAGAGCGGGGGAAATGATTGCACGTTTCTCTGACTGGGAAAGGAAAATGCTATCTTTAAATTCTTCTCCTTTTAAGTATAGCGGTTAAAACTAAATGGGAACAGGAGTACAGTGTGTTCTGATGTCTAAAGGATGTAATCTGGAATTACAATCGATGTCTGATGGGGACCGTTATTCAATACTCCAATAAAGATAATTTTAATAGAGTTGGGATCTTTAAAAAAATGAAAGAGAGGCCTTGTATTTTGCAGTTTCAAGAAGTCTTTCCTCTTTAATAGTCTGTCTTTATTTGTTCGCTGAGACCATAACTTGGTCACAAGCAGTAGGCTACATAATGTAATTATAGGACCGTTTTAATTTTTGTTTGCGGGTGGGGGTGATCTGTCCTGTTCAGTTGCAAGTTTAATTGCATAATTGTTCTCAGTCCGCCTTGAGAGGGGACACTTGTAACTGGTGCTCTTCACATCCATAAGCGCTCTCAAGTGATTCGCCGGTTTACTTACTAAATTGTTAAATGGCAATTTCACACTTTAATTGAACGGCCCCTCTTTGCTATGGGGACACTGAAAATGAGCTTTAATATTCAGAGGCGGAAAAGAAGTATGGAATATTAGAATGGATCAATTACACTGACACAGCTCTTAAGAGAGAAAATCCACATGTTCCCTCGGAGAGAACTGGCCTGCAGCCTGTTTGCTTAAAAAGTCATTACACTGCGGTAATGATTAATTTTACATTTTGGTGGTTGGAAAATTACTCCGTGTGTAATGTTCTGCGGACTAATTTTTATTTAGTATTAAAAATCATACGAATGCCACCTGCGGGGAAGCGCAAAGCTGTTTATAATTTGTAAGGAGCCGTTCAAAAATGTAGTAATGAATGGCTGCAGAAACGTCCTTAAGATGGACTGGTTGCGTAATTAAAGCGCATTAATCAAAAGCCAATATACGAGCCCGTTCCGCATTGAAAATAACTTCGAATGGTTGCTCCCTCTTCAACGAAAACGTTTTCATACAGCTGTGCGTTATGGAAAACAAACGAGCACGTAGGAGGTGAATCTCCAATGGCCGTTAAGAAATGCAATTACATTCATCGCTGTGATTTTGCGGTTATTTTATAAGATATATATGTAAGGTTGGGCTGCCTCAGAACGTGTGGGCGGCGGTGTGCCCTGAAAGCGACGTGCAAGCATGAAATGAAGCTTTCGTTCAGACAAACCATCTGGCGAATTTGTCAAGGCGAAGTCGTGTCACGGGGGAATTAACTGGCGGTAGCGGCAGATATGGGGAGAAAAACATTTTTCTTGCTTTATAACGACAACAGACGGGGAGTATAATACAGAAATCGATCTTTAAAACTTTTTGGTGATTGGAGAAACATTAAGAAACTGCCACTCGAGAGACCCTGAACCGTAGGGTTACACAAATCAGGCCTGTATTTCAGGGTGTGGCTGATTTCTCCAGTTTTAAAGCATTACATCAAACTGAAACTTGGTCAGTGGTTTAACGTGCAGGGTGGTGACGATTCTAGGGTTTACAGTCTACAGTTTAGATGTTTTATTATGTTTTATGTTTTATTAAATAAGGGGGGCCCAATATTTGTTCAGGGGGCCCACGATTCCTCTCTACGCCCATGTAATGTACGTATGTATATATGCATTTCAGTCAGACAATTGACGATAAATTAAGCAATATTTATTGAGGTTTAATGTATGATTTCACAGGATAATTCAAGCAAATGCAGCAATGGCATGCAATATGAGCAATGCAGCAGAAAGATCCAGGCAGCGCTATGGCTTTAGCATGCAGAATAAGCCAGGCAGTGCTATGGCTTTAGCATGCAGAAAGATCCAGGCAGCGCTATGGCTTTAGCATGCAGAATAAGCCAGGCAGTGCTATGGCTTTAGCATGCAGAAAGAGCCAGGCAGCGCTATGGCTTTAGCATGCAGAAAGAGCCAGGCAGCGCTATGGCTTTAGCATGCAGAATGAGCCAGGCAGCGCTATGGCTTTAGCATGCAGAATGAGCCAGGCAGCGCTATGACTTTAGCACAATTTTCAGAGCAGGGCAATTTGAGCAATGCAGGCAACACAGTGTGGAAGCGCAGCAAGCTAAGTGAGGGGGTTAGCGCTTTATATAGCCCCTCCCATTAGACTTAAGCTTCATGTGAGGTAGGCAGCGAGTTGTCTGACATTACCTTATTTTGTGTAGTTTGTACCTCCTCTGGGGGCGGCACGGATGGTGCAGTGGGTAGCACTGCCGCCTCACAGCAAGGAGGTCCTGGGTTCGAATCCCCGTCGGCCGGGGCCTCTCTGTGCGGAGTTTGCATGTTCTCCCCATGTCTGCGTGGGTTTCCTCCGGGTACTCCGGTTTCCTCCCACAGACATGCAGGTTAGGCTGATTGGAGAGTGTGTGAGTGAATGGTGTGTGTGCCCTGAGATAGACTGGCGACCTGTCCAGGGTGTATTCCTGCCTTTCGCCCAATGTATGCTGGGATAGGCTCCAGCCCCCCTGCGACCCTGATCAGGATAAGCGGGTTCAGATAATGGATGGATGGATGGATGGATCCTCGTTCTGCCGCCAGCATTTCAGAAAATGAGGAACTGTTGTTGGGAAAGCGATGGAATCTTAAAATAGGTTACACGGACAGGACCAAGAGTTTTACCTCTTTCAAATGCTACATCCTGTTACCATAGTGATTGAAAATGATTCTGTTAAAAAAGGAATGGATGCAAAAAATAAATAAAAACACACACTGGCTGGTGATGCATAAGGGGTTAAGTGCCTAAATGATCTTATCTTCACTTTCACAGTGGTGTGTTTTGATCATTGATATTACTTGGGACAAATTAGTGCAATAAAATTAAATCTGTAAAAAAATCTTTTTACAATTTTAAGTTAAATAAATTGCTCTAAACAGCTTGCCATCTGTTCGGTATACTATCATTGATACAGTGTGAATACATTCAGTATGAATCGCTGATGGTGGAAAAGGTTTTTTTAATTTTTATTGATGGTTTTTGCGGTTGCATTACCATAGGGTGAACTGCAACACACCGTTTCCAGCAATTGAGCACATGGTTTATTTGCAGTTCAATATTGCACAGTCGATATGCTTCTTCTCCGGTAGTATAATCTCAGGTAGTATTTTATGGTGAGAAAATAATGTTGTGGCAATCCACACAACAGACTTCTCTGGGTTCTGTTACTGTAAATAACTGGCAAACATCTAACAAGTGCCAGTCTGTAATCTACAGAGGCACAGAGAGCATTCTCCAACAGATGTTCTAATTAATTATCTAGCTAATTAAGGCAAACAGAAGCCCAGTATTGTCTTCCCATAATGCACTTGGTCTCCCAAATTCAGAGTGCATGCCGACCCAAGAGGGTGATGGGATATATTTCAAAGGGAAACTGTGTTTCACGGATCTGTGGATGTGGTGTGGCATTAAAATGTTTGTTATATTTGTTCTTTGATTTATGGTAAATGGGGGAAGCGGAGTAAGGCTGCCAACCAAGGTCAGTCTTTCATGTAAAAATCAGTCATCTGCGCAGCATTGTGTGCTGGTCGTTGTCCTGGAATCTCCTCTCTCAAATCAAAATGTGGCCTTTGCAATGGCAGCGAACCTTCACCCTCTGTTTGTGGAGGTCAGGAGAATCACTACGTCTGTAACGGCAGCCATTTTGTCTGATTGGAAAACCACAGAATGTGCATCCACACTATTCTTTACCGTTTCAAATCATTAGTCTGAGGAGAGAATTCCTCTGTGTGTGTGTGTGTGTGTGTGTGTGTGTGTGCTCCACTTAATTTATTCCATTATGGTCTAAGAGGATTGTTCAGTTCAGAAGAACATTTTATTCTAGCGCTGGTGTAACCATCACTACTAGAAATGGAAAGCAATGGAGTTCTGTAAAAAAAAAAAAAAAATCTCTACCTCCTGAAAAGGCACGTGTCATATCTTCAAATTAAATCAGCTTGAAACTGAAGTGGAAGGCTGCCATAATCGTCACTAAGATCGGTCAGCGGAACGTGAAATATCAGTGTAGACGTGTTTCTCTGTACGAGCTGTACTGTGCGTGCTGGTATTGGAGGGAGACCAAACCACAGGGAGATTAAAATGGCCGACTCCAGTATTCTGACCGATAAGAGCAAGTGCGCAAAAACATCCCAGCATTCCAATAGGCTGCTATGTAACACAGAAAATGCTAAAGTCAGCTAAAAAGGCCAGGGACCATTTAATCTTTCCAGGTGAATGATTTTAAGGTGTTTGGAGGTGTTTTGCGTGGTTCAATAATTTTATAAAAAGACCCCCTACAGTTCCTGCTTACATTCTTACATTGAGTGTGCATTACGTTACAAAATACAACAGATGTACACTTTCCCCAAATTTACATGAAGGTGTGAAGTTGTATCATTTCAGATCTTGACTTCCGATTGGCTGTCCACTAAACGAAAGCACCAGCGATTGATTAAAATGCTAATCTCCCGCGTTCCTTGGATGAGCAACGTTATCTCTGAAAGATAAATACCGAATCCTCCACCCCCTACAGTTGCCTCAGGATAAACAAATAAAAAACATAAAAACAAACATTTAAAATCTCAGCTGAATACAACAGGCTTAATATCACAGTCTTTCTTAGATTTTTTTTTATGTATAGCTATCTCTTTCACAGGGTCTTTCATGTAAAACATGAATGAAATTGGAAGGAAAAAATGCTACCTGTTGTTGCCGGTGTTATTTTTTATTTTTGATGAACTGACATTGGGAAACGACAGCAGGAAGATAACATTACATTACATTATTGGCATTTGGCAGATGCTCTTATCCAGAGTGACATACAGTTGATTAGACTAAGCAGGAGACAATCCTCCCCTGGAGCAGTGCAAGGTTAAGGGCCTTGCTCAAGGGCCCAACGGCTGTGCGGATCTTATTGTTTTAGAACCACCGACCTTGGGTGTCCCAGTCATTTACCTTAACCACTATGCTACAGGCCGCCCCAACGAGATAACAACGACAGTGGCTGATATGAGCTCTTGTTTACTGCCGGAAAAATCAGACTTTTTGTTTTCTTGCTTTCAATGTGTTTCCGGGCAACGTGAACTTGTGAACGATGTCATAGGCAGTCTGAATTAATGTTTCTCTATTTTCTCCCGATTCCAACCTTTTCAAAAGAACCATTTTAATCAGCACTGTCCATTCGAGTTATCTACTCAATGCTGTGCCCTATGACTAAAGTGTTTGCACATTTATGTTTATGAATAATTCAACAACGACGTCCATGAGTACGGGAAATTGAAACAAGAACAGCCCTTTGGCAAAAGGCCAATGAATGTTTCAAGAGGCAAATATATATATCCTTTTTTTTTGTGTCAGAAAATATGATGATAACAGTGTTTCTGCTCGTGAGAACTGCAGGTTAAGAAACCGGCTATGAGCCTACACTCTCCGAAATGAAGTGACAGTGGAGGTATATTTTTGTTCTTCAAGGATCTCTCCTTCGGGCACTGCCCCAGCGACAAGCGTTCGTACCTTTCATTTCTGAGAGCGGAGGTACAAAGCGTACTTCTCAGAACGGATAATTTCATTTGACCTCGACTCATTTTGGAGTGACGGCGGCCATTTTGCGGGCGGGCAGCGGGGCCCCGGATTTGGGCGAGGCCCCACTTTGCTGAGGAGGTGTCCTCAGGTTGCCTTTCCCCCCTCAGGCACTCGGCCTGTGAGAGCGGAGGGGGGGGGGGGGGGGCTCACAAAAAAAAAAAAAAAAAAAAACTTTCTGAATTTTCCCCAAATGAAATATCTGACACAATTCCATATGCCACAGTGTGGGCTGGAGGGTGTTGCTGGAAAGGGTGGTGTGTGTGTGGGGGGGGGGGGTTGGGGTCTGGAAAGGGTGGGCTGTGGGGGGATCTGGAGATGAGGGTCATGCTGGGTGTTGGAGGGCCTTTCTGAACGGCTAAATGAGGAACGGCGGGCAGTCTGCCGCCTCGGGTGATGTTCCACCGAGCCCGGTTCCTTTAAGGCTAACGTTTTAGATAGTGTGCATGTATCTACCTGTTCAAAATGTTCCCTTAACCCTTGTGTAGTCTTAACATTCTGTACACTCCCCTTGTCCTCAGGGTCAAAAAAGACCCGCCTTTATTAAACCCCTAAAACAAAGCAGTTGAATTCAATTTTAAACACCGAATCTATTTTGCATGAAGAACAACCTGTCACCCATCACATACCTGTCATCAAATTTCAACTTGAAAAAAGATAATTTGAGGGGTTTTCTCTGCTCTTAAACATAGTGGCCATTCACAAGGGTTAATTTTAGCCTTAATGTTTAGCTAAAATATTACTGCCTGTCCACGTTTATACCTCTGTCCTGTTGACTTAATCTAAAACTTCAAATATCAAAACATAAAGATTTTCACACTCGCCGATCACTTTATTAGGTAGACCTGTACCCCAGCTAATGCAAATATTTACTCAGCTAATCATGTGGCAGCAGCTAAATGCATAAAAGCATGCAGACGTGGTCAAGGGGTTCAACTGTTCGTCAGACCAAATGTCAGAATGGGGAAGTGACTGTGACCGTGGAATGATTGTCCGTGCCAGGTAGGGTGGTTTGAGTATCTCAGAAACTGCTGATCTCCTGAGAGTTTTATGACACAACAGTGTAGGGTTTTCAGAGAATAGTGCAAAAAACAAAAAGCAACTAGTGAGCCGCAGTCCTGCAGGTTGAAAGGCCTTGTTAATGAGAGAGGTCAGAGGAGAAGAGGCAGACTGGTCAAAGTTAACAGGAAGGTAGAAGTAACACAAATAACCACACATTACAGCAGTGGTATGCAGAAGAGCATTACAGCACGTTCAGAGATGGACCTCTAAGTGGATAGGCTACAGCAGCAGAAGACTTAAGTGAAAAAAAAAGAAAAAGGAGTCTATTAAATGCCTAATAATGCACTCACTGAGCGTACATTTCACACTCAGAACAACAGAAAGAGAAAATGAGAGAACTTGATTCTTCACATTAAGCACTTTCTTTTCCCCCCTGAAGTTGCCTTCTTTAGCGGTAATGCAGAGACGCACCTCGCTGCCTAATCGTGACGGCGTTCAGATTCCTGGCGATGACGGAGAGCGATTTGTCTCAGCTGAGCGCGCTCCTGAGGTGTAATTGTGTAACGCTGCTCCGCTGCTCTGACGGGGTTGAGGTGGCGGAGACGGATTTTCTGGCTGAGGAGCTTCCCCGGTGAAATAAAAAACTGAAGAGGTGAATATGTATCGTGTTGCTTAAACAAGTTCTGTGGGAAAAAAAACTCTAAAAGTAGCGCTCGGGCAACAGAAACAAAGTTTTAAGTACGACAAATGACAATAAAAAAAGGGAAAGAAACTACAGACGGATCGATACTTTACCGCTGACATCCAGAGGAGATGAAAACGCGGGCGATAAAGATCTTGACGGCATCTTTGGCCCGAGGCCTTTTCAGAGGTGCTATAAACGCGTCGTACGTACATAAATACGTCCTGTTCAGCAGACGGGACGACAGCGGAGGGTCCCTGTGGCCTTGCAGCAGCGCTGTTAACGGGGACGAAAGTCACCGATCTGTTTGGCCACAACAAAACCAAACATTTCATTACATTACATTACATTAATTGAATTTGGCAGATGCTCTTATCCAGAGCGACGTACAGTTGATTAGACTAAGCAGGAGACAATCCTCCCCTGGAGCAATGCGGGGTTAAGCGCCCTTGCTCAAGGGCCCAACGGCCTTGCGGATCTTATTGTGGCTACACCGGGGATTGAACCACCGACCTTGCGGGTCCCAGTCATGTACCTTAACCACTAACCACTACAAACCCCCACCACAGACCACTGGTAATTCACGCCTGCTAAACTAACCTATTTTACTGTGTCACTGTGGGGGCACTACAGGGTCTACGCACAAAATTAACAAAATGAGTTAGCCACGGCTTGAATTAGACCTCCAAACCACGCCCTGTCCATGATGATGATTAACAATCCGGACAGAACCCAGCAAAAGGAAAATGGTCTGTCATGGTCCATCCTACAAAAACAGTACATACAACAACGCTGTACATAATAATAATATTAATAATATTTTTCCAACCTCAAAAAGCACTGTGCTGTACACATCACTGCACTGTCTCTTCCCCCTCTAAGGATCCATGTACAATAAAACAAATTAAAGCTTTTAGGAGTATTTTAAGATCAGCTTATAATAAGCTAAATGGTCTCCAATTTCTGACGTCATAAGGATTCATTTAGTGGATATATAGCCCAATTTTATGCTCCATCAGTTTTTTTTTATGCAAGTAAACCTCCGGGGGTTTGGGTCTCAGAACTGTAATTACTAGAAAGTGATTTAGAGCATTTCTGAGAACATCTGTGCTATAGGATTTCCCAGGCTATAAACTACCCAATGTGAGATTTAGTTCATGGAGTCCAAGACATTCTTCAGAATTTTGTGCGTCAAACCCTCAGCGCTCTAATGTCTGGCAGGGGAAGATGACCAGTTAATCTCTTCATTTCATCGCTACACTCAACCATTAACTAGTAAAACTGTATTTTAAGGTCCTGCCTTGTCATTTAAGACAGAGCCTCATTATTTTAAATTTCTTTGCAATTTTCCTGAGGATATAACATAACACTTCATCTTCCCCTATATGTTAGACTCTCCTATGCTGACTAGTCCAATCACCATTACCCGCACCATCTCTTTTTCATTTGAGAAGGATCATTACAATCAAAGCTCAAATGGAGCATGGAATATGGTAGGCACTGGGGTCTAGCTTTCTGTCTTTCAAAGCTCTCTTTTCGCTTATAGCTGCCCTCTTATCCAGCTTGATGGGAAAAAAAAGATACTGGAGTGTTTTAATTTCTTCTCCTCTCTCTCCAGCTGAGGCAAATAGAGGAGTTCACATCTCTGTGAGATTAGACAGAGGGGGTTGGGTTATGGGAGCAGTGTGTCTCTGTGAGATTAGAGGGAGGGGGTTGGGTTATGGGAGCAGTGTGTCTCTGTGAGATTAGAGGGAGGGGGTTGGGTTATGGGAGCAGTGTGTCTCTGTGAGATTAGAGGGAGGGGGTTGGGTTATGGGAGCAGTGTGTCTCTGTGAGATTAGACAGAGGGGGTTGGGTTATGGGAGCAGTGTGTCTCTGTGAGATTAAACCGAGGGGGTTGGGTTGTGGGAGCAGTGTGTCTCTGTGAGATTAGACAGAGGGAGGAACTGACATCACATGCAGTACTGTACCGCTATGTGCTCGGGATACGAAGGTTTGATCAAAACAAACGCAAGTACAGCGTTTCAGACAGGTTGCACCTGGGGACCTATGGTGTGTCTTAATATAGAAGCCTGTATGATGTTACATTTAGACCTTTAGCACACTCCTATCTCTTTCAGTTTCTCTCTCACTGTCTCTCTCTCTGTAATATAATTATTATATTTCATATTATATATAATCTGTCTATTTATACATATAAATATACATAACATTTATTTAGTATGCATGTAATCCATTCATGGAATAGGATGTTTCTTAATGTATGAAAGGAGGCAATTAAAATGACCATGTGGAAAACAGTGGAAAAACCAATGTGCTTATGTGAAGATGTTTTTGCAGCATAGCGGGGGAAATAAACACCACAGTAAGACCTCTCTTTCTCAAGATCGACAACCACCCAGCATTCAGTCCCCTTAAACGGCCAGACCGTGTTAAACCTGCTACTCTTAACTTGGATTCCTTCGGCTGAAGATCTGACAGGCTGCCACCTGAACAGGCGGACTCCATATCAGTCATGTCTGTGAAAAAAAGATTTCTAATTATCTTGGTCAGGAATACAACATTCTTGCAGCACAAAAATGTCCCCTTGGATAATACAGGAGTGAAAGAATAGGGTCATTCAGACCTCTTGTGTTGATGGATACTGCCATTATGGGAGTCATGATGAGGTAGGGGGAGGGGGGGCGTTCTTAAAGAGGTCTAAAAGTGTTCCCATCGAGAGGAGGGCTGTTTCCATTCCTCTCAGGGAGATCTGTCGTCTCCTTGATTTACCTTTCGCTCTTATTGCGGAAACCGAGGCATCGATCTTCACCGGCGTCAAGACGGAGGTGACGCGGTGTTGTGGGAGAAGGTGACTGCTTTCTGCGTCCACTCCATGTTCGTTTTCCCCCCGGGGGGTGAGAAGAGGAGGAGAGATACTACCTGCAGTGGACAAAAAAAAAACAAGAACAGAAAAGGAGATAGAGACGCTCAATCCTCTAAACAAATGAAGGTTTCATCCTCTGAAGCAGAAAGCGCTTCATAACCCTGCTGTAAAATCCACTTATGCCAGCTTGACCTGCTTGAAAGTTGTATACTGGGAGGGAGAGGTAGTGCATATGGAGGGGGAGGGGTTTGGGGGGTAGTGATCACAGCCCTCGCCCCCCCCCCCCCCCTCCCCCCTCCAGCCCCAGCCTGACGTCCACCGCCCCCGTAGTCCGACAGCTCCCCACCGTGTTCTCACTTACACTCCCAGCTGTGCGTGTAGTCTGGTTTCTGACTGATCCTGAACCTGCCATGGCCTTCCCTCGCTGTGCCGTTCGCACTCGCAGTGTCTCTCTGTTCACACCGACAGTCCCCTTCCACGCGGAAACATCTCTGTGCATTCATGAAATGTGTCGGAACATGAAATGCACTTTTCATATCAAATGTGTAGGAGTGTGTTCAAATAAGCTTCGCTTTCTTTTTTCCAAATTTAGACAGAATCCGTGAGCTCTACGCCACCGCATGAGGGTGGCAGTGCAGTGTAACGGTTAGGTAACGGGGCTTGGCCCTATGGGGTTGCCGGTTTGATTCCCTGGTGGGGTACTGCCACTGAGTAAGGTACTAGACTTAACCTGCTTCGACAAATGTGCAGCTGTAGGAATGGATGGTATGCTAAAAGAACATCGGTGTTGGACAAAATAATGCGAAACTCCGAACAATATGTGAATATGAAGTAGGAACAGTTATGGGCCATGTGTGTATGCAGGATTAACTCCAGTCCTGGTGGGCCGGTGTGTATGCAGGATTAACTCCAGTCCTGGAGGGCCGGTGTGTATGCAGGATTAACTCCAGTCCTGGAGGGCCGGTGTGTATGCAGGATTATCTCCAGTCCTGGAGGGCCGGTGTTTATGCTGGTTTAACTCCAGTCCTGGAGGGCCGGTGTGTATGCTGGTTTAACTCCAGTCCTGGAGGGCCGGTGTGTATGCTGGTTTAACTCCAGTCCTGGAGGGCCGGTGTGTATGCTGGTTTAACTCCAGTCCTGGAGGGCCGGTGTGTATGCTGGTTTAACTCCAGTCCTGGAGGGCCGGTGTGTATGCAGGATTAACTCCAGTCCTGGTGGGCCGGTGTGTATGCAGGATTAACTCCAGTCCTGGAGGGCCAGTGTGTATGCAGGTTTCTCTCAGGTGGCATCTCCCAGAATGCACCAATCCTTCCATCCCTCACCTACTCAGTCTCCCAGACCTGTTCCGTGGATCATCTCCATTCATCTGGGAACTTAGTTCACCCATCTGTTTGTCTGCGACTCTAATATCTACATTTGGCAAGAATGTGTTTCAGAGCTCGTTTCTGGAATTAGCAAACCTAACAATACATTAATGTTTCAATGCCAAGTAGCAATAGGCAGTACGATTGCCTTCAACACAGCAACACGGCTCCCGTCGCCTGACCCCAGAATATCCATTGTTCATGAACTGAACGCCCTCGTTAACCTCACTGTTAATGAGACTCTGAAGGTTACGTTCTCGTACGAGGCATTTGTCAAAAAAGGGAGACGCAGATGGGTGATTACGTAACGCTTAAATGGAAAGCCTGTCTGCAGCGCATCCGTCTTCATAATAACCCATGTTGAAGAGGATGTTCAGTGACATTATGGTCTCAGCAGTCATAATCAGGGAAATTGGCAGCCACAGTTAGTGCACACAGAGCCCCATTAAAGGTGACGTTAATGGTCAAGACGTGTCAGTGTCAACGAGCTGCTCACAGGTGTTCGTCTCTAAAGACCCCTCTCCCCTGCTTGTCAATCCCCGGTGCCAATTTTAATTTTAAAAGACACAAATATTGCCAAATGGGGTGCGACAGTTTGACTGATTTCAAGATTTGCCAACTGGGGCGAGAAACTTAAAACAAGCCACTGTTTTCTACTTGAGAGAACAAAAATAAGATTTTAAGTCTCATTACGAGAATAAAACACTTGTTAGGGCATTGTTTTTTTGTTGTTGCAGTGTGGACACTGCTGCTATACCCTTGAGAGATGTGCTTCTTCACATGAATTACTTCAGTAAATAACCGGCGGTGTAAATGGGCACTGTGTAAAATACGTGAGAGAATGGCAGCCTGCTGAGCTAAGCACCTGCACACACAGACATGACGAGACGCTCGGTGCTCCCGTGGATAAACGCTGGATAAGTTATTAAAGTGACTACAGAGCAGCCTCCGGGGGGGAGGGGGGGGGGAACAAGGCTCCGAACGTGGGCAGAGAAGACGCGGGAGGAGGTGAAAGGTGGAGGTTTCTCTCCCTCCAACGCCTGAGAGGATTTCAAGAGAAGATAAAAAAGGGAAATGCCAGTCAACTCCTTCTGTCCCCGCCCGGCGAGCGCTGTTAAACATTTTTTAATTTCACGTCACCCAGGTAACCCTTTTAATTAGGCCGTATGTGGACGCGGCCGTGAACAAAGGCACCGTGCCAAGCGCTGTGTCGCGTGGCGCTCCACGCTACAGACATTAGCGAGCGGACAGATGGTTGCATTAGGGAGCTAATACTGTTGACGGGTACTCCTGCAGCTCTCTCTCAATCTCTCTCGCTCTCTCTCTCTCTCTCTCTATCTCTTTTTCTGCCCCTGTCCTTCTCTCTCTCCCTCTCTCGATCTATCTCTCTCTCTATCTCCTTTTCTCCCCCTGTCCTTCACTCTTTCCCTTTCTCTCAAACTCTCTCTTTATCACTTTTTCTGCCCCTGTCCTTCTCTCTCTCCCTCTCTTTCTGTCTCTGTCAGCCTCTCTCTCCTTCTCCCTTCTCCCTCTCTCTCTTTCTCTGTCAGTCTCTCTTTCTCTCTTTGTCAGTCTCTCTCCCTTTCTCACTCTCTCTTTCTGTCTGTCAGTCTCTCTTTCTCTCTCTCTCTCTCTCTCACTCTGTGTGTGTGTGTGTGTGTGTGTGTGTGTGTGCGCATGTATGTGTGTGTGTGGGGGGGAAAGAGGCAGGGAGGGGATGACAGATGAGACAAGCTACCAAAAGGCAGGGAAGGATGAAGGATGAAGTAACACAAGCAGATTTGTTGAAACGAAAACATCTCAATGAAAACAATCTTCATGAGGATGATAGGGAATGTGATAGCACTCAATACATTCAGTGATCACTTTATTAGGTCGACCTGTACCCCAGCTTGTTAATGCAGATATTTAATCAGCCAATCATGTGGCAGCAACTAAATACATAAAAGCATGCACATGTGGTCAAGAGGTTCAGCTGTTTTTCAGACCAAATGTCAGAATGGGGAAGAAATGTGATCTTAGTGACTTTGACCGTGGAATAATTGTTGGTGCCAGATAGGGTGGTTTGAATAGCTCAGAAACCGCTGATCGCCTTGGATTTTCATACTCAGCAGTCTCTACAGTTTGCAGAAAATGGGGCAAAAACCAAAAACATCCAGTAATCAGCAGTTCTGTGGGCAAAAATGCTTTGTTAATGAGAGAGGTCAGAGGAGACTGGTCAAAGCTGACAGGAAGGTGGCAGTTACATGAATAACCGAAGCAGCAGAAGTCCAATAAGTCAAAAAGATAAGTGCAATAAATACCTAATAATCATTGTGTGGCCAGTGTGTACTGTTGCATGTTTTGACAAATTGCTGTCAATTCTTTCCACTCTGGGCAAATTACCACAGTCAATTGCCCAGCATCCATGAATGAGTTATTTTCTCTTTTTGTTATGTTTCACACAAACACACACACACACACACACACACACACACACACACACACACACACACACACACACAAACACACACACACACACACACACACACACACACACACACACATGTACACTCACAAACAGACAAACACACACACACACACACACACACACACACACACATGTACACTCACAAACAGACAAACACACACACACACACATACACACACACACTAAGGTGACCTGAAGGTTTAATAGCCAGGGGGTATGTAGCAAGAGTAAAAACACAACCTCCGGCTTTTGGGGGAATTCTCCATACTGTTCCCACCCTGCTTTTCCTACGAGCATCCGCAAGTTTCTGTCACCTCTCTCCGGTGACATTTCCCAGAACGCACCTCTCGCGTTCCACCTCCCAACTGTCTGTGTATCTGTGACTCTAATGTCTACATTTGGCAAAAATACGTTTCAGGGCTTGAGTTAGCACAGCTGGAGCTAGCACAGTTGCTGGAGTTAGCACACTGTAGCTCCATTAGTCCAAGCTAAGCTAGTGTTTGTGAGAGTGTAAGTAGAGTTGCCAGCGGTAGCATTTGTGGAAATGGCACACCATGCACAGGCCCACATGGGTGACAGAGGAGCCTGAGAGGAGAGGGGGGGGGGGGTGGGTGGCTGCTGTCGGAATCCATGTCTCATGGGGCTTGTCACCGATATATTTCACGACACACTGTAACATGGGAGAGGGAAGGCCTTTCTGCGGGGCTGCAGATGGAGAAATTATGGACTATCGACTTTCTCAAAAGGGGTGATCAATCGCTGGAACAGTAACCGCAATGTTCAGTTTTTTCATCGGGCCAGTTCGGTTCGAAGGCAATTTATTTCAGGTGATGTTGGGGAGAGGAGGGAAGGGGGGAGAGAGGGAGGGTGTTTGGGGGAGGGAGGGAGGGTGTTTGGGGGGAGAGAGGGAGGGAGGGAGAGAGGGAGGGTGTTTGGGGGGAGAGAGGGAGGGAGGGAGGGACGGTGTTTGGGGGATAGAGGGAGGGAGGGAGGGTGTTTGGGGGAGAGAGGGAGGGTGTTTGGGGGGAGAGAGGGAGGGAGGGAGAGAGGGAGGGTGTTTGGGAGGAGAGAGGGAGGGAGGGGGGGCCGGTGTTTGGGGGATAGAGGGAGGGAGGGAGGGTGTTTGGGGGAGAGAGGGAGGGAGGGTGTTTGGGGGGAGAGAGGGAGGGAGGGAGGGTGTTTGGGGGAGAGGGGGGGGGAGGGAGGGAGGGTATTTGGGGGAGAGGGGGAGAGAGGGAGAGAGGGAGGGAGGGTGTTTGGGGGAGGGAGGGAGGGTGTTTGGGGGGAGAGGGGGAGGGAGGGAGAGAGGGAGGGTGTTTGGGGGGAGAGAGGGAGGGAGGGAGGGACGGTGTTTGGGGGATAGAGGGAGGGAGGGAGGGTGTTTGGGGGAGAGAGGGAGGGAGGGTGTTTGGGGGGAGAGAGGGAGGGAGGGAGGGTGTTTGGGGGAGAAGGGGAGGGAGGGAGGGAGGGAGGGAGGGAGGGTATTTGGGGGAGAGAGGGAGAGAGGGAGAGAGGGAGGGAGGGTGTTTGGGGGAGAGGGGGAGAGAGGGTGTTCAGGGGGAGGGAGGGTGTTCGGGGGGAGAAGGGGAGGGAGGGAGGGTGTTTGGAGGAAGGGGTGTTCGGGGGGAGAAGGGGAGGGAGGGAGGCGGGGAGGAGTGTGGCAGTGGAGTGTGCTTGTGATCCGGCGGTGAGATCAGACCTCGGTGGTCGCGCTGTCTCAGGCGCTGTCTCGGGCGCTGTTCACATGCCCAGCGTGCCAGCCCTCTCCTCGTCCTTTAGTGCTGCTCTGCTAATTTTAACGTCTTACAACGTGGCAGTAAAACGTGTCCGCCAAGACTGCGTGCGCAAATCAGCCGTGCTGTTTGGCACCGCACATGTGTCAAACGCGCACCACACGCCCCGCACGACTCTAGCTGCTCAGCTTACGTTCCTGGCCTGAGCTTCGTTCCGAGCGGCTCTACTGCTCTGACATCAGTTTGAGGGTGTCGGCAGGGGGTGGCGGCTGGGGGGGTAAGTACGGGTCTGTGGTGCGGGCGACACACACTGCCTGATCCCCGCCATTAACCTGTCAAGGAATATGATATAGTTGCCGTGGTGACATGACAGCCAGTGCAAACCCCCAGGTCCTTCCCATTCTAGAACACGGCCGCATTCCGTTGACATTGTCCTGTTGCCATGGCATCAGACATTCTTCCTGACTGCTCACCTTGTGACATACTGTAATACAGTACACGATGATGACAACACGCCGCTCACCACATCCAACGAGCCACTTGCGCTGGGTCTGCGCTGGGTCTTTAAGGCCTACCTGGGAATGGTGTAAAATGAGTGGGATTGGATGGATTTACTGCTCTGATGTGTTGATTCTGTGTCGAGCGAGTTTCTCCCTGTGCACTCCCGCTGAAGCCGGGATTCCTGGGCCTGATGGCGTCTCCTGAGCCGGCTTATTCCCCGGCTTATTCCCCAAACAAAATCTCGGGCTTCATATACGTACAGCGTGCGACTGAACCAGACTGCTGTGGAAAACAGCCATGTCATTTAACAACACATTTAAACGAGCAATGTGTTCACACAAACTATGGATTATTACTATGCATAAGCAGGCACAGTCTCCCATTGAGTGCCTTACACTGACTATGAAATAAACTGACTTTTGTAAATAGTAGAGAATTCATTATAACTGTATTATAAGTCAATTGAATGATTGCTAAATATGAGCTGACTTTTGTGTAGCACAGTTTTTACACCATTACTTCACTCTTCTTCTCTGGTTTTCCCTGTGCCTCTGTTGCAGATTAAACCAGACGACGTGCTTGACTAAGACTTGAATGTTAAGAAGAGTTCTGGAATAAAGCCACAGGTGGTGTGGCAACTATGACTCAGAACTGAATCCGTACAGCTTTGTTTATGTACAGTATATCAAAGCTGTAAATTACATCAGTAATTAGTGTCAACAACTATGTGACTTAATGCTGATTCATACTGGAATGAATGCCATTGGGAGTTAATGTGTTTGTTATTGGTTAACTGATTATAGGTTTATCCTATGGTTCACTAATGTAGCTACTGAGTATTCATGTAACTAATACATTAGTTAGTCATTAGCAATTCATTAATTAACTTATTAAACATGAATTGAGCATGGAATTAAGTTATTTGGACATCAATGCATTCACATTAAAAACTACTAATAAATACAACTAGTTAATGGCAATTGCGTGTACCCTTCATTGTAAAGTGTCTCATATAGTCTCATAAAGTCATCCATTTTGAATGCTCTACGTTGTGGTTTCCCCAGAATGTAGAGCATTCAAAATGGATGACTTTGAGATGCTACACTTCTGCAATTGATGACTCCTGACCTGCAGGAGTGTCGAGGGAGACATACGGACATTTAGGTATTTTTCGTCTCGGTCCTCATATTGAAATGCATACAAGTACATTATTGAGAATACATACAGTACATTTTTGACATGGCTAATTATCAATTTAATTTCTATGTACATAATCATACATATTCTTGGAAAATAAGACCTCTAAAACACAGTATTTGAAATGTGAGAAACCTTTAACTGGCCTTCAATAATAAAAAAGACAATATAATAATAATAATATAAAATAACACATTATGTTCGTGACAATGATTTATGTACCAAAATGTGATTGTGATGTTAACGTCGATGATCAGCAATTCATGTCGCGGCGTTTGAAAAATGAACAACGGCCATAAAATAAGATTAGCGCCGGTTCATCGTGAAACTTGGAAGCCGACGTCGTTGTCGTACGAGCGGGAAATAAACGGAGCTTCTAACGATCGCAGCAATCCTCCCAGATGACCCGAGTCCGGTCCGCTACGCTGCGGAGTAATCGTTGTCCGGACGGGTCGGCTCGATACGGGGGGCGGGGGCTTCCGTGTTTGGTTCTCTGAAAGCAGCCGGCGGGGGGGGTGAGAGGGCGGGGGGGGGGGGGTGAGAGGGGGGTTCTGGAGCGGACAGGGCCGTCAGCCCCGGTTCTATTAGTCCACACCTGTGACAGACAGAATCCATCAGCCCGGCAGCGGCCGGGCGACAGAGGGCACGAGCTCCGCTAACACAGCGGCTCCGATCGATGGGTTCGATTCCCTCCCTGCGCTCACACCTCCTGGCTGTTATTCGCCTCTGATGACCCCCTCTCTCACCCTCCGCCTCGCCCCCCTCCACTGGAGACGGACTGGTCACGATTGGTAGTTTCTGATTTTTTCCCACTGTGGAAACTCACCGGAGTGTTATGCTGACATTTTAACACCTTGCCCAAAACTTTTGAGCTGCACTGACAAATAAAAAAGAAAAAACCCCAGTCAATAACAAGGGCACGGATGCGTGGAGTTTATTTCAGAACAGCGCTTTTCACTGCAGACATTCACATTCATTTTTAATTTTATGGATGAACTGTAAAAAAAAGGTTTATAAATTAACTTTCCTTTTGACTTCCCTGTTAACCTTACCTTGTTAAACATACCGAGGGGGCAAAGGATCCTGGGTAATTACTCCCTCAGTGCAGACCAAGCGTAATCACCTTCTCATGGTTCATTTTAAACGTCCGTGGAGAAGAAAGCTTTGCTTTTATTCCGTCTCATATTAGCAGAAGCTTATGGCCTCAGGCATAATAGTCACACTGACTCTCAATTCAGGATGAATATCAATTATTTAACATTTATTATTTATTAAATAATATTATTTCATAATTGGATGCTTATCCACGTACCAGAAAATGAATACTATGGCTGTATATCATGAAGCAATAATCATCTGTTTATTTGAAATATAAAAACAACAAACTGCACCTGAATGACTAACAAATGAAAAACTCAAACTAAATAAACTAAACTCATGTCTAAACCAGACCTGGGTTCAATACATAATTGTTTTGGATTCAAATATGTTTCTATGGCTTACTGAGATATTCCAGGTGTAGTGGAACCTATGGAATACTCTCAAAAAGTGCAAACCCTGCCTTCTGGTCCTCTTGGTTGGCTCAATTCAAATACTTTTCTGTGCAAGATCAATTGGGCACAGAAGAGTATTTGAATCCAAAACAATGATATATTTGAGCCAGGTCTGGTCTCAATCCACTCTTGTTGAAACAATAAGCTGTCATTCTGAACTTGTTCCTAAAGTTGACATCTCCAGCTCTTGGGTTCTGTCAGTCAGTTGCATCATTCTCCATTTCAG
Organism: Conger conger; assembly: GCF_963514075.1. Taxonomy (NCBI): domain Eukaryota; kingdom Metazoa; phylum Chordata; class Actinopteri; order Anguilliformes; family Congridae; genus Conger; species Conger conger. Next base: position 5,762,689 of record NC_083773.1, read on the forward strand.
TCACCGTTCATCAATGCGAGATCATTCCTGGTTCTAGTTCATTACTTCTAATCAAATAGCACATATTCTCTGTTATTTCTGTGGCCAAAATATTATTCCTGTTTTTAAAAAACATGAGGAGTGATTTTTACTTTGCTGTTGCCTTTGGGTACAAGAGAATAACCATGCCTAAACACATTTATTTATTAAATGTATTATTTAGCTGACAATTTTATCCAAAGTGACTTACAGACTAGACTGAAATTAGACTAAGCAGGAGACAATCCTCCCCTGGAGCAATGCAGGTTTAAGGGCCTTGATCAAGGGCCCAACAGCTGCACTGATCTTATCGTGGCTACAATGGGGCTTGAACCTCCAACCTTCCGGATCATAGTCATGCACCTTGCTCACGTCTTTGTTCCTTTGCCTTCAAATGCTACTCTGGAAAGGAGTTTAACCATTCTATCTAGGGACGGCCTGTAGCATAGTGGTTAAGGTACATGACTGGGACCCACAAGGTCAGTGGTTCGATCTGCACAGCCGTTGGGCCCTTTGAGTAAGGCCCTTAACCCTGCATTGCTCCAGGGGAGGATTGTCTCCTGCTTAGTCTAATAAACTGTAAGTCACTCTGGATAAGAGCATCTGCCAAATGCCATTAATGTAATGCAATGTATCTAACCAGGGCAGTCACACTGAGACTGACATCTCATTTCGCCAGTGAACCCAACCCTGGAGCCTGCAAGTTTTTGGACTCACTTTGTTTATATTTAATTTAGCAGCGTACTGCGATGGTGAACCAGTGCTCATATAGAAAAAGGAGCCTTTCTATTAAGTCTCTTTTTCTCAATTAAGGTTGTTGAACATGTGTTTCAAGTTATTTCACATTTTTTTCCGCTTGAACTTATTACCACAGTGCAGCATCAGCTAATTATCACTTGCGTTGTCTTTTTAAATTCTTCATTATCGACCCTACGGTTTATTTCAGTGGTGAGGCCTCCGCTTTCTCACCAATTAGGAGCCTGTCGAATCAGCTCAGCCTTAATTGACCTGAACAGTTAAATATGTTTTTACCTGTTTTTGATGTAACTGTTTACTTTACAGCACATGTGACTATGGGACTTATACTTGTCATGGTCTTCATAGGCATTTCTCACATTTTCTGACTCGAGAAGGGAAAATAATCCCTCAGAACATGGAAAGCGTCAAGTTGAGAAAAAATTAACAGCTTGTTAAAATTATGCGATTACAATTGTGGTTGGAACAAAAACAAGCATTCAGTACAGGGGACCCCAGTCCTGGGTATAGAACTGGTCTATATTTGAATGTTTATATTTGAATGTTTTCGTCCTGTGCAGGGACATAGCTAGGAGTACTGGGCCCCCTGAAAGATGGCTGTTTTCCGTTCTGGTTCCTCAGAAGAGGAGTGACCTGCTTACCACTGTCAGGACAGCAGAATCCCTCCCCGTATTTCGACACAGATTAAAAACACACCTTTTCAGACTATACCTTAGTCCTCCCTCCTGACTTACCCCCCGCCCCCTTTCCAATATTACAATATCCCTTTGTACAACCTATATTATAAAAAATATATAATAATAATAATAATAATAATAATTACACTTACGATGACTATTGGTTTTTGGTTAGAACTTCATGCGTGTTTATGGATTTGATGTTTTTAACCTATGCACTTGTAAGTCACTTTGGATTAGAAACGTCTGTTAAATGACGAAAACGTAAAATGTAAACGTAAGAATATTACTCTGGGCTCCCCATCCTGCTGGGATTGTTGTGCCCCCCTCCCACCCAAGCTGTGGGGCCCCCCCAGCCTGTGGCCCCCCCCAGCTTGTGGCCCCCCCCACCCTGTGGCCCCCCTCGAGTCGTCACTATCTTTCACCCGACAAGTGTCGGCCCTGGTCTTGCGTGACGCGGAGCCCCTCTGTGCGCCTGGCGGACGCGTCTCTGGGACTTGAGGGCGGGGGAGCGCGTGAGCGCGGCAATTCGAACCTTCCTCCAGCGACGTGATTTCTGGCCGTGATCATTATTTCATTACAGAACAATCATAAATAAGTTACCAGGGTTTAATGACTCCGGGTTGTTTAAAATGTGTCACAGTGACTGCCGCGTAATGCCAGTGATTAAAGGTCTAATTATTTCAATAAATACTTCTTACTCAACCCAAAGTACAGAGTTAAATAATTGGGCCAATAAGTTCTGCCGAAGTTTCCCTGTTCATTTATATGCTAAGTATATCCCGCAGGGGTCTGTCTCCTCTTTAATTTCAGTGATCCTTTTTTTAATCAATTTTCTTTTATCTCACAGACGTTATTTCAATGCCCCTACATCTTATTTCATTCTTAGCGAGTGTGCATATGACATCAATTATTCAATAGAAACAGAGAAGTAAAAATATGTTAATATTGATTATACATTCACAGCACCTAAGAAGATTATATTTTAATATCCCGGTGTGAAAGAGAAGCATTACTGCGCGATATTGGGGGAAAAAAAACACCATTGTGCCTGGTGCATCGCCGGGAATATGTAATGAGCAGAGATGGCAGGAAATCGAATCCTGCTCTCCTCCCTCATTGTTAGAAGATGGGGAGCGAGGGTTTGAGAAGTGTTTGTTTGTGTGTGTGTGAGAGAAAGAGAGAGAGAGAGAGTGTGTGTATGTGCAGTAATATACATGCAAGGGGTAGTTACAATTATGCTCCATAAACTATTCTACTCTACTATGACTACTACTACTACTACTACTACTACTACTACTACTACTACTACTGCTACTGCTACTGCTACTACTACTACTACTACTACTACTGCTACTGCTACTGCTAATACTACTGCTACTACTACTACTACTACTACTACTGCTACTGCTACTGCTACTGCTACTGCTACTACTACTACTACTACTACTACTACTCCTGCTATGACTACTACTGCTACTAGCTTGCTAGCTTGTTGTCCTATAGGGGATGGTGGTGGGGGCGTGGTAAAGTAGTTTAACCCCAAAAAATTATGAGCCGTCAAAAGTGAGTTTTCTGCTGCAACCTTAGTCGGAGATTTTCTGATTTGCTCCCGCCCTGAGTGTCCCTGACACCTCACCCCCAATCAGCTCCCAACCAGCTGATTGGTGCCCTGCATGGCAGCCATATATATGCAGTCCATTTACCATTTACCATAACCTCCATGTGATCCACTAACCGAAGCTTCTCACTAGTCAGACCATCGAAACGAAACATTTAACGAGGCCATTTTTTTCCTTTTGGTCTGTCTTTTTTACACTCCAGTCCAAATATATAACTCCTGGATTATGTGACATTCACACCCTTCTCACATCTCACTTTTCCTGTGAGCTCTTTTCCTCACGCGCTCCGGTAGATGTGATGTAGAGCAGTAATGAGGCTCGTCTTTAGCAGTCCCCCACCCCCCCCCACCCCCCCTCCTCGCGAGTATATCGGACAACCGCAGCACTTTCCATGGCGTTCAGCGAGTCCCCGTCCTCCATTTTGATGTGAAATCACCCACGGTTTTGATGAAGTGCATTGCTGACAGCTGGAAACTCTCTCCATTGCAGAACACAGGCTCTGAACCGCATTGGAAATGACAGCGTTTTTATGAAAGCGCGGCCCTCCTCTTAAGCATAAATACATACCGTGCAGCAGGGTCTGATGATGACTGATAGCGACTGCGGGCTCATTCCGGTCGCCCGTTTCCCCTCAACCTTCCTTCCTTGGCTCCTTAGCGCCACCCTGAGGAAACGTGTATTAGGCAAACAGGACATGCTTGCCGGGTAGTGGTTGAGGTACATGTCCGTAGTGTAGTTGTTAAGGTACGTGACTGGGACCCGCAAGGTCGGTGGTTTGATCCCAGGTGTAGCCACAATAAGATCCGCACAGCCGTTGGGCCCTTGAGCAAGGCCCTTAACCCTGCATTGCTCCAGGGGAGGATTGTCTCCTGTTTAGTCTAATCAACTGTACTATCGATCTGGATACGAGCATCTGCTAACTGCCATCAATGTCATGTAATGTTCAGTCAAGCATCAGTTTGGAGCCACGTTAATTACAGATTTGGCAGATGGGGAGAGGTGGATCCACAAGTCAATCATTTACACGTCAGGCGCTCCAAAAAAATAACACTTCCGGAAAAGGATGCTTGAACGAGGAGTTCAATTAAGGAGCACTAATGGGTTGGGATATCCTTAAATATGGCCACCGGCCTCGATCAATTTCCGGGTCAGGCTAGGACTGAGCAAACCAGGAAGGATAAAGCAAGCGGTTGGCATGAGCCCTGCATGCACCCGGCCTGCAGGCCTGCCGGGCACCACTCGCTGGATGTGAATGTATTTGTAGAATGGCAGTTTTCTTCTTCTCTGATTTCCAGTCCGTGGAGCCTCAGATTCCCCTGCCCCCGGAGCGGCTAGCGTGGCCTTGCAGGCTGTAAGGGAGGGAGAGATAAAGCCATCGGCTCTGTCCTGCATGGCAGGCTTATTATTAGTTTCCCTGCGACGCCGAGGTCCCAGGTTTACAGCATCCGGAATGCCAAGGCCCGCTCCTGATCCGGCTGACCCCGATACGGAGCGCGGGTGTGCAGCGGGGAATGTGAATCAGCTCCCCGGCACGCTTCCCGGCTCGCCCTCTCCACTGCCGGAGAGCGCTGCTATTCCCATCACGGAGCGCTGCCATTCCGATCGCTGAGATCTGACATTCCGATCACGGAGCGCTGACATTCCGATCACGGAGCGCTGCCATTCTGATCACGGAGCTCCGACATTCCGATCACGGAGCGCTGACATTCCGATCACGGAGCACTGACATTCCGTTCACGGAAGCGCTGACATTCCGATCACGGAAGCGCTGACATTCCGATACAGTGCCCAGTGCTGAGGGACGCAGGAGTGGCCAGGTCTGAGTGAGGAGATCTTCAGACATACTGTAGGTCTTAGTGTGGTGTAATAGTTATGGAAGTGGGGTTTTTAACCATACGGTTTTTGGCTTGACTCCCAGCTGTTGTACCCATGAGCAAGGTACTTCCTTAACCTGGATTTAAGTATGAATCGATTTGTATGAATGGATAACATGTAAAAACTGATGTAACATAGCATAACATAAAGCTTAAATTATAACTTTAACAGACAGTACTGTGCAGAATCTTAGGCACCAAAGACTTTATTATATATATGTTCATTTCTTTGTGTGTGTTAGTATAAAGGAACACAGAGATTTTCAAATATTCATTTTTCAAAAGATTTAATTTTACAGAGACATTTTTGTATTTAATTAAAAAAAGCAACACATTACTTTTTACATAAAAACTTGATCAAGGCTGTCTGAGATCAGAAGCAAGGTCCCAACCAAGTGATGCAGATTTAACACCGAAGGGTGGTCACAAGAAATATTGATTTGATTCAGTTTTTAACTGTTCTACAAAAATGTAATATAAAATGCATAGTATGTTTATTTAGGACCTATCATTGAATTGTTTTTGAAAGAATCTTATCTGTACAGAGTGTTATACAGGTGCCTTTTGCACAGTACTGTAGTGAGATATATCATTACATTTACTATATAGCGCTTTTCTAGACACTCAAAGTGTTTACAGTGATGCTAGTATAGCGTGGTTAGCTCAACTAGTTCGCTAGTAAGCATGGTGAAGTGCAGTGAAAGCGAAGGCTGGTAGCAGGTTATCGCGCAACGACACTCCCCGATGACGTAACCCTCAAATTCAAAAGAACGTTGTTGCCCTTGGCTAGAGGCGAGTTTGTCTTTAGCTGACTGGTAACGCGTTTGTTCAACAAATAATTTTGACAAGTGAAAGGCCGGGGTTCAAATCCCACCTCGGACTCAGACAATTTCTCACCTGTTACACTGACCACCAATGTGCAGCACCCACCCGGGTGCCATTTTGTGCCAGAATGCTCACCCCACATCAGCTGAGGTTGAGTGGGAGAGAACAATGTTTTTTTTGCCAATTCAATCAGGGGATGCCTAGGTAATGTAACAGAAAACATGATGACATGAACAGGCCATTCAGCCCAACAATTCTCACCATTTTCCTACCATTAGTGCTATCTAGTAAAAACTAGATAGCACCGTATCAAGCCTGCTCTTGAAACTGGGTAAGCTATTCCACACAGTGACCACTCTCTGTGTGAAAACATACAATCAAACATACTGTCTGTGTGGAATTTATCTTTTGTCAACGTCCATTTGTGCTGTGTAATGTAAGTTGTGTAAATTTATTTGGATAGGAGTGTAGTGCTTGTAATGTATTAAGTGTAAACACGGAGATTTTGCACAGATTCAGAAAATGTCCAGCTGGGCTGTAAAATGTATGCTAAATTTGTCGCAGTGGGTGATCTTGTTAAAGTAAATTAGTAATATTGATCAAGCAAAGGACATCTGAATTAGCTAGCATCACTCCGGGGAATCTTCAGAGGTTTCTCATGCAAACAACCAATTTTCTCTTTAAAAACGTATCTTTAAAATTTCTGTTTGTGATGACAGTAAATGACAGTCGCATTCACAAGTTTTTCATTAATGTTGAGAGCGTCGGCATTAATGGTGCCCGGCATTAACAGCAGTGGGTTTGTGCGAACGCGGTATCTGAATTAATTCAGCTGTCCCGCTGAGTCTGCTTTGTCCGAGGGCTATCTGGAGCATGTGCCATCTAAAATTAATGTTCAGTCCAAACAGACGATGTGAAAGATGCGATGCTTCCTGCTTCGCATGTTCGCAGAGTTAGCGTGCGAGCCGCTCCACTGGAGAAGCGCCCTTCGCTGGGGCACATCCAACGCAGGCTCCATCATAATAAATACCGCCATTGTAGATTAAGGGCCTGGGTGATGAATAATCGTCGCAAGCCAAATCCAAACTGGATATAAACAACGAGCCCCAAATTATGCGTGTGGGAAAGTTTCAGTATCCTTCCAAATGAGGAATGCCGAAGAGCAGCAAGCTCGTCTGGAGCCTCCCGTTTACACTGGGATGGGCTGTGTCTGCCACTGTGTCTGTCACTGTGTCTGTCACTGTGTTTATTTACTGTATCTGTTACTGTGTCTGTTACTGTGTTTATTTACTGTGTCTGTTACTGTGTCTGTCACTGTGTCAGTTACTGTGTTTATTTACTGTGTCTGTCACTGTGTCAGTTACTGTGTTTATTTACTGTGTCTGTCACTGTGTCAGTTACTGTGTTTATTTACTGTGTCTGTTACTGTGTTTATTTACTGTGTCTGTTACTGTGTCTGTCACTGTGTTTATTTACTGTGTCTGTTTCTGTGTCTGTCACTGTGTCTGTTACTGTGTTTATTTACTGTGTCTGTCACTGTGTCTGTTACTGTGTCTGTCACTGTGTTTATTTACTGTGTCTGTCACTGTGTCTGTTACTGTGTCTGTTACTGTGTCTGTCACTGTGTCTGTTACTGTGTCTGTTACTGTAGACTGTAGCACAACTCCAGTCCTGGAGGGCTGGTCTGTGATCTGGTTTTTGTTCCAACCAATTTCCTTTATTTATTTTGTCTGACATGTAAAAAATGTTTTGTCTGAAATGATGCTGGTTCAGTCCTGTACTGTAGCAGAGTAAAATCTTTAGGATACACTTGCAAGCTGTAGCTGTAGCTGGTGCATATACACTCAGTGAGCACTTTATTAGGTACTTATTACACATATTTAATTTACTTATTGGTCTCCTGCTGCTGTAGCCTATCCACCTAGAGGTTTGATACGTTGTGTGTTCAGAGATGCTCTTCTGCATAAAACTGTTGTAATGTGTGGTTATTTGCGTTACTGTCACCTTCCTGTCAGCTTTGACCAGTCTGGCCATTCTCCTTGGGCCTCTCTCATTAGCAAGGCGTTTCTGCCTGCTGCTCACTGGATGTTTTTTTTGTTTCTCCACACCATTCTCTGCAAACCCTAGGGACCGTTGCGTGAGAAAATCCCAGGAGATCAGCGGTTTGTGAGATACTCAAACCACCCTGCCTGCCGCCGACAATCATTCCACGGTACGCGTACGCCGCTTGGAGCTCAGAGGTATTGAGAATTGTAACTCACCTGAGCACTCAGAAGTCTGTTACAGGCGGTAAAGTGGTGTTAAAGCTCTGCTCTTCCCCTGGGACCTGGCACTGAGGGAGGCGTGGCGGCTGACTCTCAGTGTAAGCATACGCACCACAGCGCCGGGGACACTGTCACACTTAAGAACATAATCTGGCACTGGCTCAAGTGTTTTTTTATTTTTATTTTTTTTTAAATGGGTTCAAGCTACGTGTGAAGCCGCAAAAGAGCTGGAAGTGCAGATGCAGATGAGGTGAGAACGCGGGTTTATTAATAAACATAATCGCCGGTTAAGTCTGCGAGGACGAGAACGCGAACACGTTCGGCGCCGAAGCTGTGAACGCAGGATGACATGTTGGCTAAAGCGCATAAACACGAACACATTTACCGAGAAAGCACGAAACCGAATGACGCTTTACAGCCATGAAGATGGGTGCAGCTATAAATATACGAGCCACCCCATACGTACTAGTGCTCAGTGTGCTTGTCTACTATGTTTATAATATGTATATTTATATATGTACGTTTATAACAAACAGTATCTCCTGCAATTCAGCTGATATTTCTCACAGTCCACCACAATGATCATGTCATCCCCAGTTATCTGCTATCTGCACATACAGGTATATACACTCACTAAGCACTTTATTAGACATGACATTACATTAATGGCATTCGGCAGACGCTCTTATCCAGAGCGACGTACAGTTGATTAGACTAAGCAGGAGACAATCCCCTGAGCAGCAGTTCTGCTGGCAGAAATGCCTTGTTTAATGAGAGACGTCAGAGGAGCAGGGCCAGACTGGTCAAAGCTGACAGGAAGGTGACAGTAACGCAAAAAACCACACATTACAGCATCTCTGAACACACAATGCAACATAATTCTAAGTTACAGCAGAAGTCTAAAAAAAAAAAGTCTAAATAAATACCTAATAAAGTGCTCACTGAGTGTATAATGCTTTCTTCCAGGCCATGATGTAAGCATCGATTCTGGCCAAGATCCTGTCTGACCTTCAGGAGTACAATAGGAGAACAGGCCCAGCCCTGGCCAGCTGTGTATCCCATGAAATCCTTGGTTCTCACAGTTTAATAATCATAGTTTACTCATAATTCCTTATTCAGTTTAATTGTTCCAATTTATTTAAGGGGTATGTAAAATAAGCATCAAATTCTTCTTCTTCTTCTTCTTCTTCTTCTTCTTCTTCTTCAAGACCCACTAGATGTGCTGATGTTTAACCATACTGAGCTCCTGACAATTTACCTTGATTGAGCGAATAATTGGATTCCTTGACCTGACTCAGCGGATTCTTGCTGAACAAATTGAGCTGTTGGTCTGATCCACTACACTGTTAGTCTGTTCCGCTTCATGGCATGACAGTGCATGCCAAGGATCCAGTTTAATTGGCGACATTGGCTCAGGCGGTAAGAGCAGTCGGAGGGTTGCCGGTTCGATCCCGCCCTGGGTGTGTCGAAGTGTCCCTGAGCAAGACACCTAACCGCCAAATGCTCCCGACGAGCTGGTTGGTGCCTTGCATGGCAGCCAATCGCTGTTGGTGTGTGTCAGTGTGTGTATGAATGGGTGAATGAGAAGCATTCATTGTACGGCACTTTGGATAAAGGCGCTATATAAATTCCAACCATTTACCAATTGTTAATTATGAATTGTTCAGTATGACTGAATAACGATCAGCTAATTAGACTTAAGCTACTAATCTGACGACAGTATTGAAGACATGGGTTTTTTACCAAAGGAATGCGTACAGTACACACCTTGCTGTTCTTATTAGCAGAAACATTGGCTTTGGCAAGCAGTTTCTTTCAGGAACATTTTATGGATTGCCTGAGAGGAGGGTGAAGGTCAGCGTTCAATTAATGGATAAATCAGGCGGACTCCGTCGAGAGCTGAACTGAGGCCTCAGGTACGGGTCTGTCTAACATGGAGGGAGGCCACTGACTCACCCGCAGGCCACGTCGCTTGGGGAGTGACCCTACAATTACAGGGAATGCAGACTTATTAAGATATTAAACATATTCTGGAGATTAGCAGAATAGGGAGTTGTGCAATTATTACACGGAATAATAAAACAATGTGAGACCTTACAAGATCAGAGATCTTTGCGTTTGTAATGCCCCTTTCTCACTGCAGCCCACTAACCAGAAGTTCCTGTTTTGTTTTAAAATAAATTCCAAACTGTTCCCCAAATCCAAACCCATTATACACACTGTAGTAATTACATAGTAGTAGGGTAACAGAACCAATCTAAAACTTTGTGAATTTAAACCCCATTCACTTACCTTTATATAGCCTGAACACATTACCCACCTACAGTGAAACCCGCAGGGAAACGTCTGCTTCGTCACAAGTGCGGATGAAAACAGTTGCACCTGAACGCCTCTCTCCTCATTTCAAACAGCATCTACATTCCGGTCTTGGCGGGGATTTAGGAATTTAGAGTAACCGAGGAAGGAGTCAGCACGCGCGTCTGGATGTGTTCGCTGTCTCATGAGCTTCATTCCGCGCGCGGACGAGGTCGTTTTTCATTGTTAGACGTCACTGACAGAATCCAATTTCTTAAATGACCATGCAGATCATCACAGGCGCCGCGTTACCGCGGCAGCGGAAACCTGATGCACGTGATTAATTTCTGTCTCCTGATGGAGAACGCGGACGGCACGTACCTTCATCCTAAACGAGAAAGAAATTGTTAAATAAACTGTACAGTCCAGGCGACAAAAATGATACACATAGTACTATCTTTGCATGAACAAAAGAATGAGTGAAATTATCAACACCTCATACACGGTATCCTAAATACACTGGCTGCTTAAGTCAAAGTGAAATAAGGAAAATATTGCGGTCAAATATAATATATGATACACGCATATAGCGTGCATATAGCGATCTCCATCGTAAATGGAATAAAACGCATATTGTTTTGTTAACTATATTTTGGTACACTATTTCGTTTATTTGAGCTTTATTTTATCCAGAACACTTAATTTAGCCTGTAGAGAACACTTTATAAGAGCTGTGTTCTATTTTACACGTGGGCATACTGCACACTGTGGATACACAAGTGTATTTCGGGGACTGAAGATGGTACTGTTGTAGGTCTCCATTGTGTGTACCCAAAATGGTCAATGTCTGGTTCTGAGCCACGGACCGAAGCTCTAACTACTGCGACGGCACTGTGAATGCAATTTGCTATATTTCTATGGCTTGATGGGCTCAAATGTCAGCGGAGCTTTTCCTTATCCACTGCAAGCATCGCTGCCCGTTAAATAAAAAAGGTGAATATGTTGTATGTAGCCTATTTGAGTCTAAATCAGGATGTGGCGATGTGAGAAGGCTTCCGCAGTTCAGCCAATGAATACAAATGTTGTTGTTTGCTTATGATTCGGTAATGATCACAGCCTCCGCCTCGCAAATGGCCTCCATAACAGTAACCACTCCCGGGTCCGTGCCGTTAGCATGATATCGGTTCATCGGTTTCTCTTGGACCCGTCCACTTGTTTGCGACTCATCCTCAAGGAAATGCAATTTAGAATATGGAAATTAAATCAACAAGGGGGAAATTAAAAGGACCGTTGGCATAGCCGATATGAAAAGCAATAAATCAGCGCAAAAGTAAAGGGCTAATTCGCAGTTGCGTCCTCGCAATTGCGTTAGTATCTGGCGAGGCTAGGAGGGAGAGCAGTACGCTAGATATTAAGAGAATTAGGTGCCTGGCAGTGCAATTTGTTCAATTGTCCATAACTGTTTGAGAACAATTAATTATTGCACAAAGCTTTTTCGAATATCCATTTACTCTATATGTGGTCGGCGATGCATTGAGATACACATTTTGAGCAAGAAATCAAGAGGCATAACGTCCTTTCTTTTCAGTGAAATGAGAGGGTATTTTGGTTTGGTGGTAATATGCAAACACGATCCCGGATACGAGCTGTGACGGCTCCCCTGCATAAATAGGTGTTTATACTGCGGTGTCTTCAGGCTTACCATATGGCATCTATTTTAGTCTGCATTAATGTTGAGGTTGTGATCAGATACATACAACATATCCATAATTCAATATGCTGAGAACTGTACAGTAATGGCTCGCTGAAATGCACATTTAAATATGAAAGCCACTGAGAGTGATGGCTTCAAGGGCTATTTTCCCATTCCGTGTAGGACTGCACAAGACGCCATTGATTGTTTACTTTGCAGATCTAACATACATCCAGGCAAATCTCAGATCAAATTTTCGTCAACCTTTGAGGAGTTATTTTCACTGATTGATATTTTTTTTCCCCAGAAGAAAGAGGGCGTCATATGATTCTTGTCACGTCCAAAGAGAAATATTCCTGGGTGTTACATTTCACAGAACTGCACCCATAATGATACCGGCTCACCGAATAACAGGCTTATCCCTCTGTTCTTTTTATTGAGTCAGCGAATCAATAGGTCTAAGTTATCATGACTGGTCTAGCAGAAAAGGCCAGGGATATCCTGTGTGTGTGTGTGTGTGTGTGTGTGTGTGTGTGTGTGTGTGTGTGTGACAATCCTTAATCCTTAGTCCTTAGTCTAAATACAAAAACTTTTTCATGAATTTATAACGTTAAATGATTCAAACACTTTCTTTCAAACTATTTGTCTTTTCTGAGCTGTTTTTTGAACTCCAGCCTACGGTGTCCACCGCTGAATGGAGTGTGCATCTACAGTAACAGTCAGCTACAAGCCAGTTCTGCTTCAAGTGAACAGACTCAGCATCACATCCCACACACACTGCTCTCAGTCAGTCACACACAGGCACGACGTGCAGTACAGTATATGATGCTTCAATGCAGAAATAGGACACAAAAAACTACTTTTTTAAAAATAGACCTCACAAGTCAATTTGCTCATTGCTGTTTCAGCTGGAGATTTTTTCCATACAAATTTTTCATTAAATATTTGCTTTCCTTTGGTGAAGGTACTTCTCCAAAAATATTTTTTGGTGCTAATTAACGGAGCACAGTACAGTAAACTGTGCATCATGAGTGCATTGGCTCATTAGTGCATTTCATGATCTGTGTATGAGCCATTCCATGCTGTTAGAACTCACAATGGAGAGAGTGTGAAAGAGAGAGAGAGCGAGAGAAAAAGAGAGGAAGAGAGAGACGGAGAGATTAAAAGAGAAAGAGGGAGAGAGACAGAGAGAGAGTGAAAGAGAAAAAGGGAGAGAGAGAGGAAGGGTGAGAGAAAGAGAGAGAGGGGAGAGAGAGATTCCCTCCATACTCACTGAATGGGTCCATGACATTATATTATATATATGTTATATATGACACTACATAACAGTTTACACACCATCGCTTGCAGACGGGCACAGTTTCATAATTATGGTGGCAGCATACAAATGGGTATTATTTTCAGTGATGGGCATGTTGGATGGGTACTTGCAAAAATGAATGTCTTAACAAGAATTTTAGTCTGGTAATATGATCTTAAGATCTTTTTTTAAAATCTCAAGTAGAAAATATTATCTAAGTTACTTACACCATTGGCAAATCTTTAAATGAGTAGAACTGTTTTACCTCGTTGGTGATATTTTTGTCTTATTAAGCAAAAAATTAAAATAAATACATACATACAGCATAAGACTAAAATACTTTTTGTTGTTGTTACATGAATGGCCCCTTCAGATACATTTATTTTATAGCTCAGCGCCCTTATTATTATAAATATGTAAATAATAATAGACATTTATAATAATAATGTAAACATATGTATATATCCTTCCCTTCAGTTGTTCAGTTATTGCACTGAAGTTTTATGTTTTTAACCCCCCCCCCATATTTGTCATCTTAAAATAAAATGCAAATCATAAAATTAGAGCAGGAAATAGTTCATTTTGATCACTTTATCCAGTATGTTGTAGCATGATGAGGGGTGAAAGGGGTAGTACGTCAAACCTAAAGCCTTATGATAGTATATCAAGCTTTGTGTCAGTACATTCGTTTAAAATGACACCCATGCATTTGACTTCGGTTAGCAGAACGAGAAGACGCAAATAGAAATCAGCAAAGGAGAAATTCCGTACAGATATTAGGAAGTATTTTTTCACACAGCGAGTCGTCAATGTTCGGAATAGCTTGCCAGTGCATGTAGTGGCGGCAGAAACACTGGGGGTTTTCAAGACCAGGGTTGATACGGTGTTAGATTCTATTTAACTTTTAGGCAAATTAGGCGGTAGATACACTTAGGGGTAGGAAAAGGTGAGCATTGCTGGGCTGAATGGCCTGTTCTCGCCATTACCTTATGTTATGTTATGTTATAACAGAACATCATCACCTTGATTCCGCCCGAGTTGTTCAATTAGCTTATGCTTTATCGACAGCTATATTCTTCTTACCCTCACGCGTACAAACCACCCACACGCCTTAAAAGGCCGAAACTCTATTCTGCTGAATTTTGGGTAGCTCTAGGCCTCGGCAGTCCAGAATAATTCTCATATTTATCATATCTCATACGATCGCATTTCTCTGTACTCGATGCGAAGTGAGATATGACATGCATGAGTCATAACGGATAAATATTTATATATTCGCCGGTGCTGCACTAACACTGCTCTGAAACGTCTGCTACGTTTTCCTGGTGTTTCAAACCTTTTGACACGGAGGCTGCAAGGCTTCAGGTTCTGATTCATCAGTCATCCTAAACACACGCCCAACCATGTCGGTGAAAAGAGAAGGGGGAAAAAAAAGGAACAAAGATGCCTTTTAAAGACAGCGTTCGAGGGGGTGGAAAAAAATGACCAGCCGAACGCAGAGATGCTTCACCTCGCATTTTAACGGGTTTCAGCATCTGCTGTTTTTCACTCTGTAGCGTTGGAAACGGACACTGGCACGTCAGGGAAGCTGTGCATATCTCCAGCAGCCGAGGTGACAGGTAAAGTACACGGCCAGGCAAGCCGTCGTTATATTTATAGAGTCTAATGTACGGGGATGCACAACAGCTCCTCCGCACACATACGGTGCGGTGAGGCCCCCGGACGCATTTGGAGAGCGGCCCCGTTGCTGTTCTTGGCTCCGAGTGGCTCTGCGCTCCGGCACATTGGATCTGAAATGGAACGATGAGTATGAGGTTAAAGTGCAGGCTGTCAGCTTTAATTGGAACATATGTACATCCATATCGGGTGATCCGTGGATGGTTTCAATCCCGTTTTTTATACATGCCCCCCCCATTTCTGCGACTTATTAGATTGTTTATTCAATTGCGCACACACACGCACACACACACACGCACACATACAGTACATGCATACATACATACATACATACATGCTGTACTGCACGTGCACACATACAATACATACACACAAACAATCCGCGGCCCATTTTGTACATTCTCAAGCTGAACATGCTGTACAGAAATGCATTAGCACAGTAAGTCACTGTGTAGTTGTGGAGTCGTGTAGGGCCCGGGTAGGGCTGGGTTGTGCACTGGGTGCTTTGAGAGAAATTAACTCAGACTCCGCACTCGCATACTGTTGAGCTGCAGCACGGCTCAACTCTGAAGTCATCTTTCAAAGATCGGGGGCTTCACAGATCTAGTGAAAAGGGTGTCACTCTTCAAACAAACTCATGCGAATCCGACCCCCCCCCACCCCCCACCCCGCTCCTGTTACGGCTACTGATCCGCGCACGGCACGTTGTCAAAGTCATTTTTGTTTTTATGTTTAATTCCTCTTGTACTGCAAAACTACATAAATATTTCAGACGCATTAATTTTTAAAGGCGCTGCAGCACGTTTTCCGGAGTCCAGCCGGTCTCGGGGAAGCGTGATAATCACATCGCCTCGCACGCCGCATCCGTCTCTGGAATTAGTTTAGGACGCCGGGAGAAAAAAAACCAAAAAACTTTTATAGGGGCCTGCTGAGCGTCATCTAAAACTCTCAACAACCCAGACTCCCGAGAAAGAGTGCTTGATAAAAACACAGTTGTTAGTCCATCCATCAGGTGTCCCCAATCTCCAGCCCTCCAACACAAAGGGACGGGACAGTCTGAAGACATCCGGAGAGAGAATCAGATGAGGCTCAGCCCATTGGGCAGAGCGCTATTGTCTGAACCCGCTTGACAGATGAAACACTTCATCTCAGGGAAAGGAGTGATTGTGGGATTCAATTACTCGCAAAATAAACAATTCTGAAGTAATGAGACACCCGACGGGAAACGGTTAGAGAAGACGACGCATGCCAAGAGACAAACAAAGGAAAAGGCAAATGTTCAAAGCCAGTGTCCTGTGCAATCATCATTCCGATTTACATTTCTGGCAACCCGTGACGGAACTGGGGGGTGGGATTTTTTGGCGATCGCAGACGAGGGAACAATAGCATCGAAAACAAAAAAAACCCGATCCGCACCTTATGAAAACACATTAAAAAAAAAGAAATAATAGAAAACATTTAAAAACCCGGATTGTGTGGCCCGTCCCTGGCCGTGGCCCAAATTGGCCACAGAGAGCTGGCTCTGCTCGGAGCCCGGCTCCGGCGCTGACTGTTTTCTTGAGGAAACGCGGGTTAAGCCACCAGCTCAAGGGCGTTCGAGGAGAAGCTTCATCAGCAAGTGGAGTCAGGAGGCAACAGGAGTGCACAGCGCGCGGGCATGCGTGAATCAAAGGCATAACTCCTCTCAGCCCTTTCAGATTTAAACTCGTCTTATTCCCCCCTGCTGGGAATCTCAGCGCCTCAGCCCCTCATCCTGGCACGTGTGCCGTTACACTCCATCTCCCTCCATTTTCTGCTGTTCGTCTTGGCCAGGCCTCTCTTGGAAAAGAGATTTCTTAATCTCAATGAGACTAACGTGGTTAAATAAAGGTTAAATAAAATTACCAGAAATAAGAACGCCAACTCAGTTGCAGGACAGAAGCTAACGTCATTAGCTTCACATTAGGCGCATCGTTTTACCTTCAACTTCATGAAAAAAGACAAAAAAACATTTGCGCCAAGTAATTGGTAATAGGCCTTACCGCATTAGTCAGAATACATAATGAGACACAATGAAAGGAAAAATCTCCTTTTTCACTTTGCCTGAAAATTAATAAAATCCAGAGTACATTAAAAATTGCATACTTACCGTTACCACTGTGCGTTAGGGATGGTTTTTACCGGTTATTACTGGTGACGGTGAGGGGTAATTTTCTCTGTGAGAATCGCTAATCTCCCTCACCTGCATGTAGACCGGGACTGGCCGTGGACGTTTATGATTTCTTTTTTTTCCCCCAGTTCCCTGAGCTCATCAGTCTAACGTGCATACGTGTGCACGTGTCTGCGTGTAATCGGACATTTTCAGCACAAGATTGGCGGTATTCTCCATCCAATTTTTTACCGTCACCCGCATTATATATCTTGCATTCCACATTTCCATTATTTCACACACTGAAATTGCAAAAAAAAAAACATTATCCCAGGTCCAGAAACCTTGTGTAATATGTAGGAAATGTGGTCCCTGCAATTATATGAAAGCAAAAATGTTCACGCATACTGTACAATATCTACATGTAATAACTTGTTCTGCACAGTGCTGTTTAGAGTCATTCAAAAGCAGGGCTGCCCGACCCTGTTCCTGGAGATCTACCATCCAGCAGGTATTCACTCCAACCCTAACAAAGCACACCTCATTCAACAGCTAGAGCAGGGCTGCCCAACCCTGTTCCTGGTGATCTACCATCCTGCAGGTCTTCACTCCAACCCTAACAAAGCACACCTCATTCAACAGCTAGAGCAGAGCTGCCCAACCCTGTTCCTAGAGATCAACTGTACTCCAACCCTAACAAAACACACCTCATTCAACAGCTAGAGCAGAGCTGCCCAATCCTGTCCCTGGAGATCTACCATCCTGTAGGTTTTCACTTCAACCCTAACAAAGCACACCTCATTCAACAGCTAGAGCAGGGCTGCCTGACCCTGTTCCTGGAGATCTACCATCCAGCAGGTCTTCACTCCAACCCTAACAAAGTACACCTCATTCAACAGCTAGAGCAGGGCTGCCCAACCCTGTTCCTGGAGATCTACCATCCTACAGGTTTTCACTGCAACCCTAACAAAGCACAGCTCATTCACTAGCCATAGATCACTTTGACACTTTTCTATTGTTTTAGTAGGTGATACCTAGCTCTCATAAGAGAGAACTGCGTGATAATGAAATTCATAATTATTGTGATGAATTTAACTGCAGTTAGGTTCCTTGTAGATAGAGAATTAAAATCACTTTGACGTCATACTTGATGTTTGTGTCATTCGAGAGTGGAGGTGAAAACTGAAGCCACTGTCTGCATGTCTTAATCATCCTGCCTCAAGTCATAATTACAAATTAATTTGTAACTGAAATCATCTCTTATGTCCAGTGTCAGTTACCTGGAAAGGGCTTATCCAAAATCTGGGAAACTGGCACAAAAATGACTGCTGTTATATTACTTAAAATTGATGTTGCAAAAGTAAATAGCTTTATTTGTATAGCATGTTCCAGACATACAACACAACATGCTTAACATTAGTGAAAACAAATATAGTGCAGTCCATATGTAGTCGGACAGTGACACAATTTCTATTGTTTTGACTCAATACTCTAGCACATTGGATTTGAAATAAAATAAAGTTAAAGTATAGTGAAACCCTAATTTAAGGACTATAAACACAGGCAGAGGGTGAGTCAACATGTCAGTGAGCCTTTTTCAATGATAGGAAGGGATTTATAATGGTCTTGTTACAAGGTTTTGACACAAAAATGTTACCTATTGTCCCTTTAAGGTGTGCTCGTTTGCACAGTATGGGGCCGAGACCAGGAGATCACTCCAGAGCGCCAGTTTGGTGTGGTGGAGTTTTATTTTATTTTATTTTATTTATACTTCAGTTGACTGAGCGTTTGGGAGCTAGCCGGGTGAAAAGTGACCGGCTCCAAGCAGCCGGCTGAAAAGCTGTCGCTTGGTTTTACTTTCTTTTGCGTGTTTGTTTATTATATTTGCCCGGAACCTGTGAGTCTCTCTCTCTCTCTCTCTCTCTCTCTCTCGCTCTCTCGCTCTCTCTCTCCCCCCCCCTCTCTCTCTCTCTCTCCCTCTCTCTCTTTCTCTCTCTCTCTCTCCATGTGCCAAAAAATGGGGGGGAAATTGCCGCATCTCCCTCCCAGGGCGATGTCACATGACTTGTGACAGTATATTACTGTTCTATAAAACTTGCTAAAATGTTAGAAAAATTAGTTTTCATTATTCTAGGATTCTGGATTGTACAGTAATGGCATTTTTTTTTAAATGTAATTCCGGATGTTGGCTACCTGTACGTGATTTGTATTATGGCTTGAGTCTGGCATTAGTTCACTCAGACTCAGTGTGTTATTGATGTTGTTGCTGGTCTGGCAGTGTAATCGCCCAGGTTTGGCACTGCCGTTCACGCAGTGCTGCTCCCTCTCTCTGTAAGTGGCTGCCTCTGAACGGCGGTAATGTAATTGTATTTAGTCATGCCCGTCTCTGACGGGCAACACGAGTGGAAGCCGTCTAGACTTCTTTGTTCAGACCTCCTTTTTGTTTTCACGATTCGGTCTTTAGAAATCAAACAATGTCGGCAATCTTTCTTTTCAGGGATGAAGACGTTCCGAACCAAATTATCCGTGTCCGTCATCACAATATGTACAAGCCCAGTTTATTATTTTTTTAAATCAAAATTATCTTTAAAGATAAAGCTGAAGTTTTAATGTCTACAACAGTTGATGTTAAAGTGTTCAGTGTTAAATCACCTCTTGCAGAGACTATATTGTCCCTGTTGGACTGAGTCTCACTGTATGTGCTCCGCGGCGTGTTGTACTGTCTCTCTCCTTCCTGCCCATTCCCCGGCGTCACACTAACCTCCGTGGGGCCCTGGCTGCGGCTGTCACGAAATGGTGGCCGTTTAATTATGCTGGACGCAAATGAAAGAGCCGGGAAGCAGGCCGTGGCTGGATACCAGGAGGCTGGCAGAAGAACCAGACGCACCGGGCAGGGTGGGGGTGAGGCTGTGGGCAGGGTGGGGGTGAGGCTGTAGGCAGGGTGGGGGTGAGGCTGTGGGCAGGGTGGGGGTGAGGCTGTAGGCAGGGTGGGGGTGAGGCTGTGGGCAGGGTGGGGGTGAGGCTGTAGGCAGGGTGGGGGTGAGGCTGTGGGCAGGGTGGGAGTGAATCTCTGGGCAGGGTGGGGGTGAGGCTGTGGGCAGGGTGGGGGTGAGGATGTGGGCAGGGTGGGGGTGAGGATGTGGGCAGGGTGGGGGTGAGGCTCTGGGCAGGGTGGGAGTGAATCTCTGGGCAGGGTGGGGGTGAGGCTGTTGTCAGGGTGGGGGTGAGGCTGTGGTCAGGGTGGGGGTGAGGCTGTGGTCAGGGTGGGCGTGAGGCTGTGGGCAGGGTGGGGGTGAGGCTGTGGGCAGGGTGGGGGTGAGGCTGTGGGCAGGGTGGGGGTGAGGCCATGGTCAGGGTGGGGGTGAGGTTCTGGGCAGGGTGGGGGTGAGGCTCTGGGCAGGGTGGGGGTGAGGCTGTGGTCAGGGTGGGGGTGAGGCCATGGTCAGGGTGGGGGTGAGGTTCTGGGCAGGGTGGGGGTGAGGCTGTGGGCAGGGTGGGGGTGAGGCTGTAGGCAGGGTGGGGGTGAGGCTGTGGTCAGGGTGGGGGTGAGGCTGTGGTCAGGGTGGGGGTGAGGCTGTGGGCAGGGTGGGGGTGAGGCCATGGTCAGGGTGGGGGTGAGGTTCTGGGCAGGGTGGGGGTGAGGCTCTGGGCAGGGTGGGGGTGAGGCTGTGGTCAGGGTGGGGGTGAGGCCATGGTCAGGGTGGGGGTGAGGTTCTGGGCAGGGTGGGGGTGAGGCTGTGGGCAGGGTGGGGGTGAGGCTGTAGGCAGGGTGGGGGTGAGGCTGTGGTCAGGGTGGGGGTGAGGCTGTGGTCAGGGTGGGGGTGAGGCTGTGGGCAGGGTGGGGGTGAGGCATTGGAAGGTCGGTGGTTCAGACCCCAGGGTAGCCACACTAAGATCAGTGCAGCTGTTGGCTCTTGAGCATGGCCCTTAACCCCACACTGCTCCTGGGGGGATTGGCTCCTGCTGACTGTAGTCAATGTAAGTCACTTTGAATAAAACACATCAGCTAAATTAACTGATGTAATAATGTATGCAGTGAATACATATGCAGTTCGAATGCCTGCCCATGAAAAAATGATGTGTTAGATATGTGATTTCACACTTTTATATGGGAAACCCAAGATTGGATGCTGTGGGCACATCCTCAGCGTTCATGAAGGGGTGTTTGTATACATTTTGTTTTCACCATGCAAAAATACCACCCCCTCCCATTAGGTACTATATCAGGCCAACATTAGGCACATCTGTAATGGAAGATACGCAGTAGGTTTTTTTGTGTGGAAACTGCAGAGAAGGGCAGAGAGATTGTGGTGCTTCTGGAGGGATGAACCTGAAGAAGCAGGAGGAAAGATTACCGCGTGGGAATATAAATCCTGCCGGCCGACCGTCTCTAATCCTGCCGTGAACACTACTGAGGAGTGTCTTTCCCCAAAACCGCCGCTCGTCTACCTGAGGGACCGCAGTCACAAATCCTCCTCTTTCATCAGAAACCTCTTCTGTTTCACACTCTGCAAGGGCATTGCGTTCTGAAATTACAGCTAAACAAGCAACCTTTCTTTAAAGAAAGGCTTTTTTTCTTCAGCGTGTCTCGTACACAAATTGAGACGTAAGTGGGGCTCTGGTTGTCGGGAGTGTTTGGGAGTCCTGACAAATTGTCTCATTGGGGGAGGGGAGGTTGTAGTTCAGATGAGTCTGTGAGCTCATTCCACTTATTACAACACTTATTCTTCACCTCTTTTCTTTTCTTGCTCCTGACCCGGGCATGAGTCGAGGTCCGCCAGGACATTTGAACCTGTTAAATGTTCATTCTAGGGGCTAGAAGTAGAAGTTAGGAACCCCCAATCTTGCCTTTGAGCAAGAAGACATCAGTGCCTCCTAAATTATCTGACCTGTGGATCCACCTCTCCCCATCTGCCATGTCTGTAATTGATATGTTTTCAAACTGACGTTTGAAGTAGCAAGGTTTGCCAAATTCATGATTTCCCTGTCTTCACGTCTTTTGCCAACCTCTCCTGATGTGTGGAACTAGGAGTAGAAAAAAACAGCAAGGAGGAGAAAAAGAAGTGATTAGAATGGGCCCAGTGTGTGTGTGTGCGCGTGTGTTGGCCCAGTGTGTGTGTGTGTGTGTGTTGGCCCAGTGTGTGTGTGTGTGTGTGTGTGTGTGGGCTCAGTGTGTGTGTGTGTGTGTGTGTGTGTGTGTTGGCCCAGTGTGTGTGTGTGTGTGTGTGTGTGTGGGCTCAGTGTGTGTGTGTGTGTGTGTGTGCGGGCCCAGTGTGTGGGGGGTGGTTAATTTCGGGAGGCATCATTCTCAGGATCAGCAGTAAACATGCTGTCAACAGCTTTGTCTCGGAGAAAAGCAGAATTTAAAATGGAAGGAGGAGGAAGGACACAGCCTTGATCAATGGCCAGTGTAATTAGGGGCCAGGTGTCTTAAAAGCAATCAGTTTGTCGCGACCAATTGATTCACAGAGTAAGCTTCTCAGAGCCAGCTGATGTCTACAGATCAGCGATCAGTGTGGAATTAAACCACTTCATTCAAGAGCTGTGTGTGTGTGTGGGGTGTGGGGTGTGTGGTGTGTGTGTGTGTGTGTATGTGGTGTGTGTGTGTGTGTGTGGTGTGTGTGTGGTGTATGTGGTGTGTGTGTGTGTG
This sequence comes from Conger conger, assembly GCF_963514075.1. Taxonomy (NCBI): domain Eukaryota; kingdom Metazoa; phylum Chordata; class Actinopteri; order Anguilliformes; family Congridae; genus Conger; species Conger conger. The sequence goes on from NC_083773.1 coordinate 5,785,468, forward strand.
TGTGGTGTGTGTGTGACTCAGAATGAGGAAGAAGACACCACTGCGATTGAGGAAGGTGAAGGGTAATGTTTTGTGACGTACCATTACAAAGCGTCGGGGGAGAAGGCATATCTGAGGGAAATCAAAGGGGGGGGGGGGGGGGGCGGAAGGGGGTTGACAATTTGAGAATAAAATGATTTGTTCTGCATGTTTTCTGTTGTGTCCAGGGCAGCGGCCGAAGCATTTTTCTTTCTGACAGGGAGATGTTGCACATTGTCAGGATTTTAATCTGTGTCTCTGAGGAAAAATTTCCCCTTATTTCGGGTGAGCCTCTGGGGAGGGGGACGGCTCCCTGACGGACCGGACGCTGTCCGACCGTCCTGTCTAATTCACTGCTGACGGGCGATTTAAATACCTTCAGCCATTTCCAGCCAGCGTACCTGGCAGCAGGTGAGTCAGCCTGTGCAATACTGTGTAGCCTAGCGATAGAGCCCCTGCCCTGCACGCTGGATTAAACGCAGGCGAGTGTTAATGTGAAATCATCACACATTTTCATTATAATGTACGTCACTGTTAATGCTGTTAATGCAGCCAACTGCTTGACTCACTCTGTAACCGGAATTTGTGCTGGTAATGCAGAGATAAAAATAATATTTTGGGGGGGGGGGGGGGGGGCATCTGCTCCCAACTATCCAAATATGACTCTACACGCTGTGTTTGCACTATGTTTATATTTATATTACCGATATCAGCCAGTGAGAAGGCTGTTGTTCAATGGGCCATCTCCCCTTACAAAAAATAATATATGTAAGCATATGAACCAAACATGATATCCAAAAATATAAGCCATCCAACTGAATAGTTATATGGGGAAAAAAAATATTCATAGTGACATTCAGGCAATTTTCTGCTTCATTTGTGCTTAAATGTATTCTTCATTATTGATGGTGGTCTATGAACCCCATTTGATTCCACTAGGCCTCAACCTTGTCTGCGTGTGGAAGCGTTGAGAAAGTCAGCTCTGATGGAAAGCATCATATGTTTTTTTTACCAGCGTGCTTCTGAAACTCACACCCCTGCTGGATTTTATCCCTCTTTGTTTTGCACATCAACTCCATTAAGCAAACATATGGAAAGGCACAAGCTTTTCCCTGCCAATTCAGAACTTTTTTTTTATCACACAACAATACAGTGATACCTCATGGGTGATAGCTTATGAGTGCAATATCTCATGACTTTGAAACATTATGACTGTGATATATCGTGAGTGTGATATCTTACTGTATACATATAATTTGACCTTGTGAGCTTGATAGCTTATGATTGTGATTGCTCATGATGATCTAAACTAAGCTTTTTTGCACAGTGAGGATCTAGCAAAAAATGACTCTTTGACTGTTTAATTTCATTTTGGCAACAAGCAGGTATTAGCTTTTTATGGCACTATGACAGGGGAAGAGCCCGATTTAGCAACAAAGAAGAACATTATTAATGTTACAGCAGTAGTTTTGGCACAGTTCTAAGCTTGGCATAATGTGACGGATTCAAGTAAAAAATAAAAATAATAATAAATAAACAATCTCAGCTTAAAAATTAGTGCAACACACATCAATCATGCAAATATGCAGTAAATGATACCAGGGAAGTAACAGGAATCCATATGTTATCAATTGCATGGAGTTTATTCAAAATATATAAAAAAATGTATTCCCTAGAGTGGGAAAGTCAGGAATGGTGGCCTAGTGCTTGACTGGGAGTCACTGGAGTCACCAGTGCCTACTGCACAAACAGCGCAGTGCATATCTGCAGGTATGAGTCTTATAAGACCTCATGTATCAGACAGGTCCCTGGAGATCAGTACTACGTGTCGATAAAACACGACAAGGGCCCTCCAAACAGGGACAGGGGGCCATTGCACACTGTGATAAATGAGAAAAGCTGATAAAGTTTGGGGGGCATGGATGGTGCAGTGGGTAGCACTGCTGCCTCACAGCAAGGAGGTCCTGGGTTTGAATCCCCGTCGGCCGGGGCCTCTCTGTGCGGAGTTTGCATGTTCTCCCCGTGTCTGCGTGGGGTTCCTCCGGGTACTCCGGTTTCCTCCCACAGTCCAAAGACATGCAGGTTAGGCTGATTGGAGAGTCTAAATTGCCCATAGGTATGAGTGTGAGTGAATGGTGTGAGTGAATGGTGTGTGTGCCCTGCGATGGACTGGTGACCTGTCCAGGGTGTATTCCTGCCTTCGCCCAATGTACGCTGGGATAGGCTCCAGCCCCCCTCCGACCCTCAGGATAAGCGGGTTAAGATAATGGATGGATGGATGGATGATAAAGTTTGTGACTGGCAGACGCAATTTAAGATTGGGTTCAAGAGGACTTGAGTGTCCATTTATGATGATATTCTGATAAGGGACGTTTAGCATATTCTGCCGTTTATATTTTGAACTAGAACATTTGGATTCATCAGCGTTTCATACATGTAAGCCGTGTGACCATAACTGGTATAAAATTTGAAGTTGAAAAGAAAATGGAAATGTTCTTCTATGCATAAGCTCATTTCTCACCACGTGTACTTGTCTTTTGTTCAAAAAATGTATCAAAGAACATTATGTCTTAAAAAGAAATCCTTCAAAGAGGCAGTTTTTTTCGACGGCCATTGTGGAAATGATTTTTCACTTGTCAACGTGTGTGCATGTGTGTGCATGCGTGTGCACGCCTGTGCGTGTGCGTGTGCAAGCGTGCGTTTGTGTGTGTGTGAGAAGGTGTGCGTGCTTGTGTGTGTGTGCAATGTGACTTTGTGTGAAATGTGACATTGCTTTCGCTGGGAATAGTTGATGGTGTTGACAGTGGAGCTCTGTAATGAGACATGATGGGGAGAACGAAGGTTAATAGATTCCTTTCTGCACTCAGAATGCAGCTGTACAGTAACAATGCACAAACTGCCTTACAGCTCCGCACCACGTTTTTCCGACATTCTCGTTTAGACCGAAGGGCTTGACTTTGACAAAAAGGCAACAAAATTAAATGCTTTCAAACCGTCTGACTGCATTTTCACATTTGAACCCAAAACCATGCGCGTGATTCTCGATTGTAATGGGTTTTGAATCTGGGCATGTTCTTATACGTTGAATCTGGGCATGTTATTATACGGTGTTTTTTTTTGCCTTTTCATGGTTCCTTTTCAGTCCTCTCTGGCAAAGCAGGAGAGACAGAATGCCAGTTTTTTTTTCCAGCTTTAGCTGTAATTATGCATTTCATTTCATGCTGAATGTAGCACTTGCACTCATATACATAAAAACACAATACTACACCCAACTGGCCTCTCTGTGTATTATTGTACTGGCTTTGCAATTTCACAATTAATTTATATTAAATTATAAAGAGTAAAAGGTAAATGGGCTGCCTTGCGAAATCAAAACCGACTAAAAATAATACAGGCCAATGAAGAGGATCAAATATACAGTATAACATTAAGCTACTTACAGTATAACATTAACTTACTCACAGTATAGTATTAAACTACTTAGAGGAATCACAGTATAACATTAAGCTACTTACAGTACTCACAGTAAAACATTAAACTACTTACAGTACAGTATAACATTAAGCTACTTATAGTACTCACAGTACAACATTAAACTACTTACAGTATAACATTAAGCTACTTACAGTGCTCACAGTATAACATTAAGCTACTTACATTAGGCCTAGATCCAGGACTATAGTTTTCCAGCATGCTGTCTGGCTTTATCATTTGACGGTAGAAGTGCAATATATATGATATAAGGTCATACATCATATGGACAGAGAGATACATCAGAGTCATAATGCCTTTGAATGAACAGTTAAAAATGTATAATCAGTTCATTAAATGAATTATTGTGTTGAATAATCAGTAAATTGAATTAATTATTTAGATGTCATACTTTTGTAATTGCACTGCATTTGAAGTAAATTGAATATCTGAAATATAATCTCTGTATTTTTCCCTGCTTGCCCTCTAAGGCAGGCAAATAGGCCTGGCAGATGTTCAGTTATCAGGCGAAATGTCAGATTTTGTCCGGTTCCTTTTGTTTTGTTTCCAAATTATTTGTACATGTCCGGTTCATGGTTCTGCCTGGACAATAGCGTCTGGCTTGAGTCACTGATGGAAGGAATGTATTGGTAGTTTCTCCACGTCCTCCTGGTCTGCCGTTGTCTGGTTTTGACCAAATCTGGCAACCAAGCAGTTTTTGGGCTGGAGAGTAACCTAGTTGCCTAATTAAAAAATTAAAATTTGTTATATAGCAGACACCTTTATCCAAAGCGACTTACAGTTGATTAGCCTAAGCAGGGGACAATTCCTCCCTGGACCAATGTGGGCTTAAGGTCCTAACAGCTGTGCAGACCTTACTGTAGCACCGGGGCTTGAACCACCAACTTTCCGGGGCCCAATCCTGTCGGGCTACAGGTAGCCTTGGCGATAAGGCGAGTTCCTCCTTCCTCTTTCCCGTCAGCCTGTTAACCTCGCAGACCGGGGGGGGGGGGGAGGGGGCGGAGGAGCGCAGTGGAGACCCAGCGAGGGTCAGCCTCTCCCCATCACGGCCGATCTCCCGTACGATGCCACGGGGCCACGGACCCCTCAAACTCGCAGCGGAATTCATTTCCTGTTCGCTTTGATCCACATCCAGCCCTTCGCTCAAACTGCCAGTCAGGACGTATTAGCCTGCCGCTACAGTGCAGACGCAGGGCGGCGGGAAAGGGGCAGGCCGCCATCTTAGATTTTGAAAAAGCAGGACGCCAGGGGTAATCTTCTCACGTCTGTGTCTGTGAGAAATAGTGCAGGGCTGCACTAATAACACCCTGCCAGGGCATCCTCTCAACCAGAGCGCTGTGTATGCCGGTTTTTTCGTTCTAACCACAGTCGCAATCCCAGACTTTTAACAAGCTGTTCGTTTTCTCTAAATTAGGTACTTGTCATGTTCTGAGGGATTATTTACCCCCTTAAACCACATTATGTGTGAATTTGCTATGCGTGCCGTGAAGAATAAAACCCCGCCGTGTTCATATTCCGCTTGACGGTTTGCGATGTCGCCCAATGTGAATACGGGGCTTTTATTCCTCGGGGCGTGAAGAACGCGTTCTGACACAATGTGGCTTAAGAGGGTAAGCAATCCCGCTAAACATGAAAAGCAGCAAAATGAGGAAAAATGAACAGCTTGTTAAAATCCTGGGAACCTGATTGCGGTTGGAACGAAAACCAGCATCCACCGCCCCCCCCCCCCCCCCCGAGGACAGAGACTGAGAACCACTGCTGAAAAGCGCACGCCAAACTGGGTCAGAGCCTCCACTCTGCTCCAGGATGGGCTGGATATACACTCAGTGAGCACTTTATTGGGTATATTAGACACATTTTTTGACTTATTAGGTCTTCTGCTGCTGTAGCCTATCTTAGAGGTTTGACACATTGTGTGTTCAGAGCTGCTCTTCTGCATACCACTGTTGTAATGTGTGGGTATTTGCGTTACTGTCACCTTCCTGTCAGCTTTGATCAGTCTGGCTCTTCTCTGCTGACCTCGCTCATCAACAAGACATTTCTGTCCGCAGGACTGCTGCTCACTGGATGTTTTTTGATTTTCACACCGTGCTCTGCAAACTCTAGAGACTGTTGTGTGTGAAAATCCCAGGTGATCAGCAGTTACATAAATACTGAAACCAGCCCGTCTGGCACCAACAATCATGCCACAGTCGAAATCACTGAGATCACATTTTTTTCCCATTCCAATGGTTGATGTGAACATTAACTGAAGCTCAGTGAGAGTATAATATTTACTGTCTGTCGCAATGCACATTTTAAGCCATTCCGTTATTTATCCATCCATCCATTATCCTAACGCGCTTATCCTGAACAGGGTCGCAAGGGGGCTGGAGCCTATCCCAGCATACTTTGGCGAAAGGCAGGAATACACCCTGGACAGGTCGCCAGTCCATCGCAGGGCACACACACCATTCACGCACACACTCATACACTCATACCTATGGGCAATTTAGACTCTCCAATCAGCCTAACCTGCATGTCTTTGGACTGTGGGAGGAAACCGGAGTACCCGGAGGAAACCCACGCAGACACAGGGAGAACATGCAAACTCCGCACAGAGAGGCCGATGGGGATTCAAACCCAGGACCTCCTTGCTGTGAGGCGGCAGTGCTACCCACTGCACCATCCGTGCCGCCTCCGTTATTTATAAAAAGGTTTTTTCAAAATATAATTCATTTTCAAATGGCCTACATTCCCCCCCACCCCCACCACCCCCACCCCCACCCCATTTTGACATACTTCACAGTGCAGTGTGGGACAGGTACAGGTAATGAGTAGGATGTGAAAGTCAGGCTTCTTGACTGCCAGAATAAGACTGCAGCCTTCGTGTCATCACTGACTCACTGACTGCAGCTGAAAATAGGCCTCATCCGTGGGGGCTAACGCAGTCTCGCTTATGCCAGAATGACGGAGATTACAAGTGCCTTGTAGTGCCCACTAATCTTTCATTACAATACAATACAACGTCTATGCAGAGTGATATTATGTATTTACTTTTAAAAATACATAATATATTTGTTTATTATTACATTCATCCATCCATCCATTATCTGAACCCGCTTATCCTGAACAGGGTCGCAGGGGGCTGGAGCCTATCCAGCATACATTGGGCGAAAGGCAGGAATACACCCTGGACAGGTCGCCAGTCCATCGCAGGGCACACACACCATTCACTCACACACTCATACACTCATACCTATGGGCAATTTAGACTCTCCAATCAGCCTAACCTGCATGTCTTTGGACTGTGGGAGGAAACCGGAGTACCCGGAGGAAACCCACGCAGACACGGCGAGAACATGCAAACTCTGCACAGAGAGGCCCCGGCCAACAGGGATTCGAACCCAGGACCTCCTTGCTGTGAGGCAGCAGTGCCACCCACTGCACCATCCGTGCTGCCCTTTATTATTACATGTATTATTATGATTATTATTATTATGTATTTATTCAGTACCTTGCTTGAGGGGACAAGGCCAGTGTGCCTGGGAATTGATCCTGTAACCTTTAGGTTGTAACATTATGTTATGTTATGTTATGTTATGTTCCCTCCCCAGTATACTACACTGAACATTAGACCACACCTGCCAAGTACACTACACCGGAAATTAGACAACGCCTCCCAGGTATACTACACTGGACATTAGACCACACCTGTCAGGTATACTACACTGAACATTAGACCACACCTGCCAAGTACACTACACTGGAAATTAGACAACACCTGCAAGGTATACTACACTGGACATAAGACAACACCTCCCAGGTATACTACACTGGACATTAGACCACACCTGTCAGGTATAGTACACTGGACATTAGCATTGTAGCATAATGGCTAGGGAATTGGGATTGCACAACGGTGGAGTGGGTTTGATTCCCAGGTGTGGCTGTGCGATTGTACCCTTGAGGTACTTAACCTGATTTACTGATGTACTGTACATCTCCAGCTGTGTAGATGGACTGCATGAAGAGAATGTAAGATGAGCAAGTCACTCTGGATATCTGTGCCTGCTAAATGCCTTAAATGTAAATGTAATTAGTGCTAATGAGGTGCCCTGAATTGGGTTATATTTTTCAACCACCTGAGCTTGTCTTATCCTGTAAATCTGTGCCCCATTAGAGCCTACTCAGTAAGCCAAATTTTGAGTAATCATTGACAATCTTCTTGTAATCGTAATCAAAGCTAATAATTTCTTGATTGATAATTATATGAGCGACACTCAGCATCCACTCACACAGGGCTGGTGTTCACCGCGCAGCGCACTCAGATCCGGGTCATTAGGCAGATGGTCTTTGTTCGGCTGGGCGTTTCGCTGCAGTCATTCAGGTTAGGTCGGCCTACCTTGCTCAGGGGGCCCGGCGGCAGTGCCCCAGCGGAGAAGCAAACCCGCAGTCTGAGTGACAAGCCCAGGGCCGCGTTCAGCCGCGACAAAACATATGGGGCGGCCTGTGGCGTAGTGGTTAAGGTAAAGGACTGGGAGACACAAGGTCGGTTCGGTGGTTCTAATCCAGACCGGTTGCCACATTAAAATCCGCACGGCCGTTGGGCCCTTGAGCAAGGCCCTTAACCCTGCATTGCTCCAGGGGAGGATTGTCTCCTGCTTAGTCTCATCAACTGTATGTCGCATCTGCCACAATGCCAATCATGTAATGTAACATAACAAAACTCTTTATTTAAACAGGTGCATTGAATGTCCTGTTGCAGACCGTGGACTGACTCATGTAGTTTGCTACAATGGCGTCTGAGAAGGCCATTCGGGCTTTAAAACATAGGCCTACGTTGTTATTGATTAGGGCTACACCCCCCCAACGCACCAACCAAACGGGAGCAAACATACCTCAACCCAGAAACCTTTGCAGAACGTAACAAAATGTTTTCTGATCGAACATGCCCCAGGTCCATACCTAATAATACCTGTCTGCAAATTGTTGTGATGTGTTACTCATTATTTATTACAATAGAAAATATGCTTTCAATCAGAAATAACGTGTCACGGACTAGTCATAAACATTTTAAGAGTGTGGCATTGCTGCAGTATTGTGCATTTATCAAGAAGCTAACTGCAAACTGTGGAAAATGCAATAATTAAAGTGCCACCTTCAGCACTAAGTTGCTGTGAATTATTGGCAGTAATGACACCTCCGCAGTATAATGATGAATTAATGCTGACTGTTCCCTCTGGGCTTAATTGTCTCCTTTCATGGATTTTGTTGTGAAAACTTGTAGTTTATGCAGCATGAAAAGTTATGTACTGTTAGTTTCTTCCACTGTCATAATTTTGCAGTCCAATCTATTTACTGGATACCTTTAGTGTTGCCAAATAAAATGACAATACGATTGGTCAGCATAAATGTTGTGAGTACAGTCCCGACGACAGGGGAGTTGTTGGGCCCGATGCAGGTTTTGAATAACATCCCAAGCCAAAAAGCTCGGAGTTATGGACCAACAGCTCTGCGAAGGACTGATTACACCCTTACTGAGGTAAAAAGAGGTGGTCACACTTTACAATAAGGGTCCATGTATTGGCATGAACTATTGTAGTTGTAACTAGTACTGAGAAGTTAATCTATAGAGCATGGCTAAAGTAACAGTCCTTGACGCTAAAGTAAATGGTCCTTTATGCTAAAGTAACAAACCTTGATGCTAACGTAACAGAGACCTTGATGCTAAAGTAAAAGACCTTCATGCTAAGGTAACGGCGCTTGATGCTAAAGTCATGGACCTTGATGCTAAAGTAGTGGGCCTTGATGCTAGGGTAACAGAGCTTGATGCCAAGGTAACAGAGCTTGATGCTAAGGTAACAGAGCTTGATGCTAAGGTAATGGAGCTTGATGCTAAGGTAACAGAGCTTGATGCTAAGGTAATGGAGCTTGATGCTAAGGTAATGGAGCTTGATGCTAAGCTAACAGAGCTTGATGCTAAGGTAACAGAGCTTGATGCTAAGGTAATGGAGCTTGATGCTAAGCTAACAGAGCTTGATGCTAAGCTAACAGAGCTTGATGCTAGGGTAACTGAGTTTGATGCTAAGCTAACAGAGCTTGATGCTAAGGTAACAGAGCTTGATGCTCTCATTGGGCCGCAGGGGGAACGGTTGTAGACAGTGTATCCTAGCTAACACAGGTAATTGGAATAGAGTACAATTGGCAACCAAATTCGGAGAAAATGGGAAAAATCTGAAATAAATTATTTTTTTTAAAGTTCAGCGTCAATGTGCTTGCATTTGGACATCATTAATCCAACTACATTAGTTATTGCCAATTGCTATTGGAATGAAAGGGCCAGTTAATGCATTTGTTAATGGTTAACTAATTATAAGTTCATCCTATGGTTTGCTAATGGATAAATGTTAATGTAACAAATGTGTTACTTCATTTGTTAACAACTGACTAACTAATGAAAAGTTAATTTCATGCTTAATTAATGTATTTGTCCATCATTAATTAATTCAACTACATTAGTTAACGGCAATTCATGAACCTTATTGTAAAGTGTGACGAAAGACACTGGCAGCTCCAGTATTCTAGACTTAGAGCTTGACCTGCTTCAGTGAGGAAGCCTCTAAATTACATTACATTAATGGCATTTGACAAATGCTCTTATCCAGAGTGACGTACAGTTGATTAGACTAAGCAGGAGACAATCCTCCCCTGGACCAATGCACGGTTAAGGGCCTTGCCCAATGGTGGGCGGATCTTATTGTGGCTTCACTGGGGATCGAACCACCAACCTTGCGGGTCCCAGTCATGTACCTTAACCACTACGCTTCCATAGAAGAACCACATCTAGTTTACCACTATTGAGTGCTTTGTCAGACAAAATGTTTCTTTGTATGGGGATTTACACACTTCACGCCTATGATAGAAGGGTGTCCATAAAGAACTAAAAGCGGTTCCCCTATGGAATCAAGCCATAGCATACTTTCAGAACCCTTTTTTGAACTGTGTTTTGGGGACAGGGCTTGTTTTGTTTGCAGGTTTAATTCTCAGGTAGGGTGCTACCATTGCACCATTGAGTGAACCGTTGTAATTAAGTTGTAATTCTTCAGTATATATCCAACTCCATAAATGGATACTGTGTATAAAAATATAGACTGTACTCTGGATATTAGCATAATCTAATGCACAAGCTACAGTATTCATAATAAGAAGTTTATTGCTGAAAACCCAAAACACCCTGGAAATGAATGTGGCGTACAGAATGACTTTTGAAACCGCTTTGCATTTCTTTGGCTCTGTTCCCGAAAAGCATCACTGCCCTTTTGGGTTTCTCTCCTCTTCTCCTCCCTCGCTTCATGCCGCCATCTTCTCCTTCCTCAGCGTCCCTCTTAACACGGCTCATTAAATGCCGCGGTTCTTCCCGCCCTCCCTCGCTATTATTTGAATTCGAAGCCTTCTGTAAATCTAAACGAGTTATCTTCATAATGCCCATCAGTTATGGTTTTGTGAGAGTGGTGTATATAAATCTTGCATGTGCGTAATTGTATTTCATAGCAGTATGGTCGCCTTCCTGCCATATGGGCCAGGTGATTTATGATTCTGTGATGCCGTGGGTTGATATGGCGCTGCTATATATTTAACTAGAATGGCTACCCAAGAATACAGTTCTTTCATTTAAGGGTGATATCATCAATATTTCACGTTATTTATAACAGAAAACCCGGTGACTAATCTTCCCGTGGCCACCTCAGAGGATACTTGCAGCGTGAAATAACTTCTCGTCAGATGCAGAAAAGCAACATCTTGACGGAGATAAGAGAGGATCTTTTTTTTTATTCGTTCTTCTCAATCCCGCATTTCCTCTGTCGTCCCTCGCCGCCCCCCCAGTCCCGGCGACAGAAACCACATCTGCCGGGGCGAAATTGCGGCTCTCCTAAACTCCCGCTTCAGCCGCGGGACATGAACATTATTCCGTTTTTTTTTTTTTTTGGGGGGGGAAAAGAAAGAAAAAGAAAAAACACTTTTTTCCTCATCCGCGGCTCCGTTTATGCAACGGAGGAGTTAGCCTCTCCTTTCATGCCATGCCCCGGAGATTATTCTGTCGGTCCACATGATCTGATTAGCGACTTCGCAGTTTTTCGGGAGAGAATTTGACACGTTGCAGCCTCTGCCTCTCGCATTTCTGCCGTCCCATTAACCCCAGGCCGCTGTCTGACCCGCAGTTGCCGGAATATTCCCTCCGAAAGTTTGCTATGTGAGATATCTCGACACCGCTGGCCCTGATATGCTTCTCTCCCGTCTGCGTTTAATGAGTTGTCTCGGCCCGTTTCGAAACAAAGCAAAATGACCGCAACCGGGGATGGTGAGGTGAGGCCTAACAAGAGCAGTTATTTTCAGAAAAAAAGCAAGAAACTATTGAATATCATGTTTTCTAGCATACATTTGAGCAGGGATACATCTAGTCTGCCCGTGTTAAATTGAAAAGCCTCAATGCGTGCTTAATGAGGAATTTGAAAAGAAATACAAGAACGGTGACATATGTGCAAAAGGCCAGTTTGAAAGACAGATTAAACTAATGCCATGTTGTATCCCTTATTCAAACTCTGGTAAAATGTTGGTAAAATATTGGTCTGGTAAATTACTTGGTAGCTTCTGACATACCTGATGTGTTTACTGTTTCTGAGCATATGTTGATTACAGTACATTACAGTTATTTAGCTGACGCTTTTATCCAAAGTGACTTACAGTTGATTTGACTCAGCAGGAGACAGTCCCCCCCTGGAGCAATGTGGGATTGAGGGCCTTGCTCAAGGGCCCAACAGCTGCATGGATCTTATCATTGCTACACCGGGGATTAAACCACCAACATTTCCGATTCCCACTCATGTACCTTAGCCATTCGACTATAGGCTGCCCTGAATGCTCAACATGGGTTAAAGACCTGAGAAAACAACTAATATTTGCTCAGAAATATATTTTCCCAGCATGGCCACAATACCTATAACACTGCGCAGAGCTTGGTATAAAAAAACGGCTGAAAAATGAAACGGGACACTCACTCAGGGAATAGTCACATGACCAGGGGCAGGGTGTCTCAAACAGATGCTCATATTTGTCTGGAGAGCAGAAACCGAATAACTCTTTTAATTACTACATACATTCCACATGCATTTAGCTCGATACTATGTGTGCTTGTCTTCAATTCTGGGCACGCTTTGTCTCGCTGGTCCACGGCAAAATAACGATACTTAAATTTACCTGGAATAAACTGGACTAATTTCTCATTCTGATCCACTTGAGTACCTTTTAATTACAGCGGGCATGAATCGTTCATAATTAAATAAATATTGTATTCAAAAGTTAGACGGTTCATTCTAAATTGCATTAGACCATTTACTCTACATATGTAAATGCTCCCTGACATTTTTTTAAAATGCATCCCTAGCAAACATTTTGAACTACTGTAAAAGAATTACAGCAAAGTTTGAATAATCTGAAGTTTGAATCACTGAATCAATTAAATAATGCTCCCAGGAGAAGGGAGGAAACAGAACATAGTGTATTTGCATAAAGGATGTAAAGTAATTCAGATATTTTCTTCTTTTTTTTTTTGGAAAAGTCACATTTGTCTTCCCATCATGCATGCTATTTCCATTAAGCACTCCCAATTTCCCAATTTACCCCTGCACAGTTACATGCCATTTGTTACCATGAGGAATGTTTATATTTTCACCTCTATCTAAAGCTAGTGGTTAAATATTAATAGACTGCAAAATGCATTTATCCCACGCTCGATATTTACAGCCCTGCGCCAGACAGCTACTCAGTAATGCAGTTATTGCTATTGTGGGAGCTGGCTGAGACAAACGTCTTTGAACAACATTTTTTATTTAACATGCTCTTTTCTCTGACCCTACCGTGCACACTGAAACACAAGGACATCTGTGCAGAAGGTGTATTCCTGCTACACCAGACAAAGGTGTATGCAGCATACCTACCTTGGCTCAGCGAAAATGTTAAAATTTTCGGTCAAAGCAAATGCATGCTGATGTCTAGAGAAGGTGTGTGTGTGAGAGAGAGTAAGAAAGGGAGAGAGAGAGACAGGAAGAGCTCATTAGATTTACTGAAAGTATTAGGGTTAGGATTAGGTTTAGGGTTAGAGAAAGACTTCATGAGATTAATCAAAGTGTTGCATACGGTGGTGGTCCAGAGAGACTATGACATGAGCAAGGAACTGTAGGCGTTTACCTAAACGAAAAGCATAGCTAATGCATTGTTTATAGATATTCTGGTATTCTGAATATATTATGAAATTTAAAAGTGAGCATTTGTTTTGCACAACTGATTAATGTTATGTATTCAATATTCACTACACATACATTAAATACCAGCTTTTTTTAAACAATGATTTGAAACACAGGCGTGACACCATTTGTTATGAAAACCACATATGTTGTCCTGGAAAAGTTCACAAGCTTGTTGCCACCATGTAAATAAAAGTTTTTGAATTATCCAGGCTGGAAAAGAAGATTTACAGGACATGTGAGGGACACATTTACATGGCGAAGGTGTTCAAATACTGATAATACCGCCTTCTGAGCCAGAGGAACCCATATGGGCAGCTTGGTATTCTGCTGCAGAGTTCAATTTGAAATAAATCAGGTTTTATTCCGGGTTTGTGCAGATGGAAATGCTCATTACTGTCAGGGCCACCGCATTGAACGAGCTCGGGATGTTGTTGGAAGACGTTAGCAGTTTGCCGAAATGGCTCTCTCTTTCTCCTGTTGCGCAACCTTGACCTCATCCAATGTCTGCCTGACCCCGTTCCAGCGGTTCGAGAATCTTAAAGGCAGAATTCACAAAACCTGCAATAAACTGCGGCAGCTCGTGCGGGCAATCCCAGCACCGGCCACTGGCAGCTGGGCTCCGGGCAGAGAAAGAACCAGAAACCATCAATGGATTCAGAATTCAACGGGATACCAGAAACACTGCGCATAGGATCTATCGGGGAGAAGGACATCGTATCGTTAACCAGCTCGCAAACCCACGAAGGCTGTGGGAATTCTCATAAACCACCCGCTTGATTTTATTCCAAGGTTTGATGAGAACTGATACTCTGAAAACATCAACATTACAAACATTTCCCACTTTCCTCTGAATTTTTTTTTTTTATTGCTTTGTTGTCGATGTTTCAGCCTATTACCTGCATTGTAAAATTTGCTATACTGAGTCTCGGTCTTGGTAGGTGTCGATGAACATTAGGCACTGACCTGTCGTTCACCTCCCGCCTGAGTAAGTGTTAATTGAAGGAGTAACTGTGATAATTGCAGCTGTTTCTTCAGTGACTGTTTGACACGTGTGTCAAATAGATTCTGCATTGACTAATGGCGGAGGACTGAATTATATGCAAGTCAAGATTTTCTCAGGGCTGTAATTATCACTAACTAGTTGAAAATGGATACAGTGTGTAGACAGTGGATTTTTTTCCTTTTCATTTTCTGACTACCAAGCCAGCTATTTCTGATTGTTTTCAAATAGGCAAATTATGAAGTAGATGTTTGCCAAATATGATTCTTTTTAACTGATTGATAATATATACAGCTATATAATAGGGCTGAAATGGAATTCACATGTTTGATAGTCAGTTATATCTACATCTAGTGATAAATAATCTTCAAAATGAGCAATACAGTACAAGTTGCTCATAAATAGTTGGATTAACTGGATATTTCTATTTTAGAAGGCTTTCGTGGATTAATACTGAATTGGCCTATTTGCTATGTGTACTGGAAATAATGTTCTTGGCTGTCCAACTGATTCTATGTGAACTGTAACTTATCCAACCTGTTCTGCTTGTTCTAATGACCTTGATATGCACTTTTCTGTTCGCAGGCAGAAATGTGTTGTTAATGAGAGAGGTCAGAGGAGAAGGGCCAGACTGGTCGAAGCTGACAGGAAGGTGACAGTAACGCAAATAACCACACATTACAAGAGTGTGCAGAACAGCATCTCTGAACACACAACGCCTCAAACCTCCAAGTGGAGTGGCCACAGCAGCGGAAGACTTAAGTCTAAAAAATAAGTATAATAAATAGCTAATAAAGTGCTCACTGAGTGTATGTCATACTTCATTCTTAATTAGTTTATTTAACAGGGACAAATGCATACAACATTGCTTTATATATAAAATGCAAAGTCGGTGCCATGCATGCAGGTTTCTTGCCATGGCTAATGTGCAACCCCTGTCCCAGGCCAGGTTTCTTAAAGTTCAAGTACAGAAGCATTTAAATTAAAATAATACCAAAACATTAAATGCAGTACAGATAAAATACTAAAATAGGGGCAAACACTAAAATAAGGGCAAAGACAAAAAAAAAAAAAAAAGAGTTAATAATAGATAAAATCAGTGTTCAGTACGTTCCAGAAAGGGTGTGCTTGCTTATCCTCGCTGAAGCTTCCTCTGGGATCCTCCTCCTTTCTCCTGCCTCCGAGGATCATGTAACAGGAGACCCAGGTGATGAAGATGGATAAAATACGTGATTGGAATGAACCCTGAGACTCAGAGAGTGATATTTCAGTCCCTTTGCCTGAGGCAGCACATCATCTGTTCATGTCCCTGCTAAAAAAAACCCCAAAAAAACAAAAACAGCTCAAGCTAGGTTTTGAAACAACTGGTAACTGGTTGACCAGTTCAGACCAGCTTCATACTCAACATGGTTTGACCAGCTCAAGCTTTGAATGTTTTGAAATAGTTGGTAGCTGGTAATTTCAAGCCGGTCATAGCTGGATTCTACAGCAGGGGTGTGTGTCAGTATTTTCTTTTACCGGCAGACATTGGATTTGCCATCGTCATCACAAAACACCCGAAGTTGTGTTTCAGAAGATGTGTTTTTTTTCTAGTGAAAAGTGATGTTCAGCATAACGCAGACAGAGATTGCCATCAGCATTATCATAGCAGGTGTGCAAATTGTTTTCTGTTAACGTGATGGCACGGTGCCATTCTTTCACGGAAAACTGTTGACAGGGACTGTTGATGTATCTCAGAGCCCTCATCTGATGAGATTTCCTTTGCCAAATTTCCATATCTTAGCTAAGTTATGATATTGAATCAGACAGGGAATAATTCTTACTTTTGACCATCAAAAATCATCACAGTTCCTGTAATGATCCGTCTCTCTCTCCTGTGACACATCTCTCCTCCCCGATTGGCCAGCCTGACCCCCCTTCCATGTCACAGAAAGAGTGTCCGTTGATTGGCCGGTCTGTCCCTGGACCAGGTGGCTCTTGGGTAATTTCCAACACCCGGAGCCTTTAATTAGAACCACCGGGCCAAACGAATCCAGGAGGAGGGAGAAAGAAGAGAGGAGATGGAGGGATAATGAGCGGAGGAGGAGAAGAAGAGGGAAGGAGAAGGAGAGAGAATGAGCTGAGCCAGGTGGCAGACAGAAACGAGGCTTCGAGAATGAAACATGGCTGGAGCAATTTAACATGGAAGGCACAGACGCACCTGACAAAAGATGTGAATTTCAGATTGTTCCCTTTCCTCCCCACTGTCCCGGACACTCAGTTCCACCACAATAACTGCTTTAATATACGCAGTTAATGGACAAATGAATAATATTCCCCTTATTTGCATCTGAATGTCATTGAGTGTCGTTGAAATTTCAGAAAATAGGGAATAATTAATCTCCACGAACCCTTTTCACACCCTTCTCCAAACTCAGTTGATCTCTTAGAAAAATGGTCACACTAGAAGGTTCCATGAATTGGCATGAACTAAGTACTATTACAGCTCTGTTAATGTATTTTTTTACATCATTAATTCATGTTAACAACTACATTAGTGGGCGGCATGGATGGTGCAGTGGGTAGCACTGCCGCCCCACAGCAAGGAGGTCCTGGGTTTGAATCCCCGTCGGCCGGGGCCTCTCTGTGCGGAGTTTGCATGTTCTCCCCGTGTCTGCGTGGGTTTCCTCCCGGTACTCCGGTTTCCTCCCACAGTCCAAAGACATGCAGGTTAGGCTGATTGGACAGTCTAAATTGCCTGTAGGTATGAGTGTGTGAGTGAATGGTGTGTGTGACCTGCGATGGACTGGCGACCTGTCCAGGGTGTATTCCTGCCTTTCACCCAATGTATGCTGGGATAGGCTCCAGCCCCCCTGCGACCCTGTTCAGGATAAGCGGGTTAGGATAATGGATGAATGAATGAACTACATTAGCTATTGCCAATTCATACAGTATTTGTATACAGTAAAATGGTTAGTTAATTATAAGTTCATCCTATGGTTTGCTAATGTAAATACATTAGTTTGTTGTTAACAAATGCATTAACCAATTTCATGCTTAATTAATGTATTTGTCCATCATGAATTCATGTTAACAACTACATCAGTCAATGGAGTCATGAACCTTTGTAGATCCCCGTGTAAATTCTGACCAAAAAATTTTAATTGGACAACTATATGATTTCATTTATTTACCGTCAGCTTCTTTTCAGTGTGCTACCAGTCTCTATGTCACCTGGTGCTGATTAGTGAATATTACGCAGATCACGTAAGAAGGCTATTTGATAAAGAACAAGAAAAAAACTGAACTTTAATGACATCACTGACAAACCATGAGGGAGCTATTTTCTTTGTTGTACAGTTGCAACAAATAGGGTGCTTTGTCTCATTCAGCTTCAAACGAGACACTATCAGCATTAGTAATGACATATTGATTGAATATAGAGTGAAATTTTGAATGAATCGTGGATCATGCTTCATATTCGACTTCATGTTGAGCAGCGCTGATGTAAAATACCTGGCAAGTACAATACCAGTCAAAAGTTTGGACACATTTTGGAGCCTTTTTTGTTATTTTTCTGATTAATGTTTTATTTTCCATGTTTCATCAAATAATTCACATGTGGTCAATACGAAGTTTCTCAGGTTTTATTAAGGCAATTTTTATTGAGGCTTTTGATCACCGATTTCTCTCCTTATGAAACAATGTCATCCGTCTATAAACAGTGTCTCCAAACTCATTCGGAATATCTTTATATATATTTCAATGTTTGAGGCATATTAACATAAAGTTAAATTAAATACTCATGTTTTGTATTTGGTATACATTTGTATGCCATGAAATCTATCAACATCACCAGAGCCTGGATATCTCAAGCGATACTAAAACCACTTTGCATTCAATTGGATCTCTATGGGAATTGGGGGTTGGGACTTGATTCACCTATAAATTATGCGGATACAGTGTGGAACACAGTTGTGGATTAAATGGTTTTTAGTCATCAAGGTATGTGAATTCACATGTGAATTGTTTGATGTTTTATTTCCTCTGATATCAATCAGTAAAAGCAGAAAAGGGCAAGGTGTGTCCAAACTTTTGACTAGTACTGTAGGTTCCTGTTGTTTCTCTTCTTTTGGAACAAAAAAGAGGCCCTACCCTCCTCCTCCTCCTCTTCCTCTTCCTCTTCCTCTTCCTCCTCCTCCTCCTCCTCCTCCTCCTCCTCCCCCATGACGTGGCAGAGCCGTGTGCCAGTCTAAGAGGCAGACGGAACGGGCCGGAACTATATCTGTTTTTAGCTTCTGACTCACTTTACCGCGCTTGGTATTCACTGGAAGTAAACCGCTGGTAAACAGAATGGGACCAAGGTCAATTGCTTTTTCGAACGAATTGTCATCGAGATTCAGGCCAAAAGATTAATTCCGGAGGTGTGCACGCTCTGCAGCTGCCGTCTAATTAAAGGAGGAAGCCTGCTACGGACCCAGAACATTCCAGGATAGATAGTTATGTTTTTTATGGATGCCTCACTGGTTTACTGGAAACATAACCTTGACTTACTATTTCTATTGCATTATAAATTCAAGTCTGAATGCATGTAAGGTATACATACGCATATGCTGGACCGCTACAAGGATACAGGCGCTTAAATAGATTTTTGGATAGGAAATTGCTCAAAAAGATATAATACTTTATACATATTGAAAGCTTCTTTTATCGATAGTTTTTACAATATTGGAAGCCGTTTTTATTTTTCACTCTCAACCAACAGATGGAATGTAGGAATGTTTTCTGACTGCTTATGGTGTGAAAATCACATCCACGCGCATGCACACACACGCACCCATGCGCATACACATGCATGTGCACACACACACACACACACACACATACTGTTCACACACACACATGCACACATACTGTACACATACACACACACGCACACATACTGTACATAAACACACACACACATATACTGTACAAATATACACACACAGGCACACACACACATACTGTACATACACACACACATATACTGTACAAATATACGCACACACACACACACACATACTGTACATACACACACACACATATACTGTACAAATATACGCACACACACACACACACATACTGTTCACACACACACATGCACACATACTGTACACATACACACACACGCACACATACTGTACATAAACACACACACACATATACTGTACAAATATACGCACACACACACACACACACACACATACTGTACATACACACACACATATACTGTACAAATATACGCACACACACACACACATACTGTACATACACACACACACATATACTGTACAAATATACGCACACACACACACACACACACACAGTACATGTGATAGCTACAGCTCCACAACAGCATACAATGTTATAACTGTTGGCTTTGTGAACAGAATGGTTCTGAAAAGCACAGCGTGATATAATAAAGTCTTTTTAAATAGCCAGTGAATAAAACATACTGTGACGTCCCGACGGCATTTGTAAATGCAGAAATGCAGTTTCATTTATGCCCATAATTTCCCATTCCCAGTCCAGTTCCACCCCTGCCCTGGCCAGGGGCAGTTGTACACAGCAAATACACTGGGAGTAATTCTCACTTCAAGCTGAGGAAAACCAGCCTCCGTGCGGAATGTGATCCGTCTTCGTGTTCCGTCGCGTCGTCATGACAGCGCTGTCAATCAACCGCCATTATCGATGCGTGAAGTCAGTCAGCGAAGCCATCGCAGATCCCGGGAAGCCCATCAATCAGGCCCCCCCCCCCCCAGAGCCCCCCCCCCCCCAGAGCCCACCCGGTGCCGTAGGAGGGGCCGGGACGGTCTGGTGAAATCCGATAAAGACCGTTGAGTACGTATCGCTGCGTGATAGACACGGCTTATTTACCCGTCCACTCCACTCTGCCACAGCAGGCCAGATCCAGGGAGGTGGTGGGCAGAGGCTGCATGAGCAGTGGACTGCAAGGAGGCAGAATATATTTTTGGCTGGGTGGGGATGATGGCCATCTTCTAGGACTATCCACCAGACATGGGTCTAATGCGTAATTGTTTTGGATTCAAATACTTTTCTGCGCCTGACAGACCTTGCCTGGTGCAACTGCACCAAAAAAAAAAATCACATCATATGCTTCTCAATTACTTTTTCATTGTTGCCTCCATAAGGTAACTAGTCATTACACTCTGAAAAATACAATATACAGTATAACAGGTCATTTTTACCACACCTCTATATCTACTTAAGGACGACACATTTTGTGTTATGTTCACTCTGCCTTTGCAACACACAAATTGTATATTTGTAACAGGGGCAACCTGTAACCTAGTGGCTGAGGTATATGACTGGTGCTACGATAAGATCCGCAAAGCCGTTGGACCCTTGAGCAAGGCCCTTAACCCTGCATTGCTCCAGGGGAGGATTGTCTCCTGCTTAGTCTAATCAACTGTACGTTGCTTTGGATGAAAGCGTCAGCTAAATAATACATTATTATAATAATAATAATGAATAATAACAATTATTATTGCATAACAAAAAAGTAGTAACTTTGACACAAATTCTGTTAGAAGCACAAAAGCAGAAAAGCAGAAAGTATGTTGGATAGCATCACAACCTTTCAGAGTGTAGTTCTGCATAGCCTGACCTGTAGAGCTTGACCTGTAGAGCTTGACTCGTAGAACTCGACAGTGTAGAACTCAACAGTGCAGAACTCGACCTGTAGAACTTGACAGTGCAGAACTCGACCTGTAGAACTCAACCTGTAGAACTCAACAGTGCAGAACTCGACAGTGCAGAACTCGACCTGTAGAACTCGACCTGTAGAACTCGACAGTGCAGAACTCGACCTGTAGAACTCAACCTGTAGAACTCAACAGTGCAGAACTCGACCTGTAGAACTCGACCTGTAGAGCTTGACCTGCAGAGCTTGAGTCCTAGAACTCGACCTGTAGAACTTGACAGTGTAGAACTCGACCTGTAGAACTCGACAGTGCAGAACTCGACCTGTAGAACTCGACAATGCAGAACTCGACCTGTAGAACTCGACCTGTAGACCTTGACCTGTAGAACTCGACCTGTACAACCATTCTTAGAAGACATGGCATCCTGCACCGATAATCAAGCTGCCATCAAGCCACAAAAGTGAACATCAAGTGGAAACCATCTTATGAAAAAAGTCAGGGAGAAAGGGGAGAGGAAATGCATTAAAGTTGATCGGCCATCTTGTTTGCAGGTCACGAGCCTCGCTAATCGTGAGTTTCCACTCCTATTGATACCTGGCTTCAGATGAGAGTCCCCTGTAAGCCACAAGAGAGGCAGTCAGATAGCTTTTGATCGCAAGGTCAGAATCACTTGATATTCTGAATGAGTTTGGAGACACTGTTTATAGACGGATGACATTGTTTCATAAGGAGAGAAATCGGTGATCAAAAGCGAGAGAAGGAGAGAGATAGAGAGAAACTAAAGGAGGGAGAAAGGGGAAGGAGAGAGGGAGGGAGAGGAGTGAGGGAAGGAGAGAGGGGCAAAGATAAAGAAAGGGAGGGAGAAAGTAGAGGGGGAGGTGGAGGGACAGAGAGAGAGAGGGATAGAGAGGGAGTAGGAGGGAGAGAGAGAGAGAGAGAGAGGGAGGGAGGGAGGGAGGGACAGAGTGTGAGGTGGAAGGGAAGGAGAGAGAGAGGGAGGGGTTGAGGCAGAGAGAGGGAAGGAGAGGGAGGGAGTACGAGGGAGGGAGAGACAGATGGAAAGAGGGAGAGGGCAGCATCTTTGTTATCTGTGTTGTTAATAGTTTTCGTTTTTATTACTGTCCTTACAAGTGTTCGTCATTTAATTTGTAACTTGCCAGCACATTTGGCTTTGGTTGTATTTATTTGTTTAATTTGCTCATTTATATTTCTTTTCCAGTGTACTACATTAATTCTGTCTTATGTGTTGGTGTTAATTGTTTAATTGGGAATTGCTTTGAAAATATTGTCATTCTGTATACAGTTATGCCAATAAAGCATTATTGAATTGAATTGTGAGAAAGAGGGAGAGAGAGAGAGAGTGAAAGAGGGAGGGGGGAGAGATAATTGAGAGCTGTCTGGCTAATCTTTCAGATCTGGGCCCTGGTGACTGCTCTGTGAGGGAGGGGGTACGGTTGTCAGTCCGTGATCTCAATCTCAGCTCACAGATGTGTAATCTCTGCTCACAGATGTGTAATCTCTGCTCACAGATCTTTAATCTCATCTGACTGATCTGCAATCTCATTTGACTGATCTGTAATCTCATCTGACTGATCTGTAATCTCTACTCACAGATCTGTAATCTCATTTGACTGATCTGTAATCTCAGCTCACAGATGTGTAATCTCTGCACACAGATCTGTAATCTCAGCACACAGATGTATAATCTCTGCTCACAGATCTGTAATCTCTGCTCACAGATCTGTAATCTCATTTGACTGATCTGCAATCTCATTTGACTGATCTGTAATCTCATCTGACTGATCTGTAATCTCTACTCACAGATCTGTAATCTCATTTGACTGATCTGTAATCTCAGCACACAGATCCGTAATCTCTGCGCACAGATCTGTAATCTCACCTGCCGGTCGGGGAGAGCGAGACCAGGCTCACCTTCTGACACCGACCGTAGCCCTGGGAGGACCGTTGGAACCGGAGTAAAATGGCTGCTCGCTGCAAGACGTCCCCTCTTCTGCTAAGTGCGACTCTTAGCCGAGCAATAGACTCTCAGGAGGGCAATAGAACTCTGAAACAGAAGCGGGGCAATTTAAAGGCACCTCGTGGGTTTAAGGGGGAAGATGAAACCCTGCAGTAGAAGTGCTGGAGTGATGTACTCGCACTCAGCAGGGCCAAGATGATATCTGGGAAAAAAAAACCTGAAGCAGATCCAGATTCATAAGTCTCTCGCCAGAGTTCCTTCATTAGGCCAGATTCACTCTAAGATGATGATTTTTCACAAATAATAACCATTGGGAATGATTAAACTAGGCCAGGACGAGAGAAAATGCTATTATGACAAACTAAGACAAACAAAGAGTGTGACAAGAATGGTTAAATCAGATCATGAAGTGCTTCTTAAGCAGTGAGCAGGACATTCAGTTTAGTTTAACAGGGAGTTTGGGAGAGATGAGGATTAGTTACATTTTGCCCCATACTATACTGCCAATTCTGGAGTCCCATTGCAGGACACTGGATGAGCAGTCTATATGTTCTGTGACCTCTCTCTCATACACACACACACACACACAGACACACTTATGCACATGCACACACACACACACACACACATGCATGCACACACAAGTACATGCTCGCAGGCATACACACAAGCACACACAGGCACATACATACAGGCATACAGTCCCGGCCAAAGGTTTTGTCGCATGAGTGGACAAAAGTGACAGTTGCTAATTACCCAACTCTTAATTAGCTAATAAAGTTAGGAAACAGCACAAATTAATCATAAGTGTCTAAAGTTTATTAGAAGCTAGCAAAATGACATTTCAAAATTGTTACTAAATGTTACAGCTTGATAATGATCAACAGGCCAGCTTTGGCTGGACAAAAGTCTTGTCGCAATGGCCAACTCCAATTTCTAGGCCACAGTGAATAAGGAAGAAACAAACAAGGGGCTTGATTAGTCAGCTGTAGGTAACTTTGAGCTATAAAAGCAGAAATTTGACACTTTAAGCCATCAAGTTCATGCTCAACATTGCTTCTGTCAACATGCCCAAGATCAAACCAGAAACCAAAGTGCTGATCATCAAGAATCTCAAGTCCAAGTCTCCTGCTGAAGTTGCAGACATCTTCAATGTGTCTAAACGGCAGGTGGAGAGGATTCACAAGCGCTACCAAGAGACTGGCGACGTCCATGAAAGACCCAGGTCGGGCAGACCGCGCAAGACAACTGCTCGAGATGACGGCTTGCTGGTCTGACTGTCAAAAGCCAGCCCCATGTCAACCGCCTCACAGCTCCAGGAGGAGTGGACGCCAGCAACACCCGTTTCCTCAAGAACTGTATGTCGGATTCTTGCTTGCAATGGTCTCCACAGTTGTATTGCTGCCCAGAAACCAGCGCTAAACAAGAGACAGCTAAGAAACCGTGTTGCGTGCGCCAAGGCCCACAGCCTGACGGACGGTTGGACAGAAGAAAAGTGGCAAAAAATAGATTTTTCAGATGAATCGTCAGTTGAGCTTCATCCCAAGCGCCGCCAATATTGTCCACGACCCTCTGGGGCCCGTCTGGACCCACGGTTCACCCAGAAGACAGTCGAATTTGGAGGTGGAAAGATTATGGTTTGGGGTTACATCCAATATGGAGATGCCAGGGAGATCTGTAAGGTGGATGGGAACATTGACAGTGCCAAATATCAACAGATTCTTGCCTCCCAGTACATTCCCAACTACAAGAGGGGTCAAATGGAGCTCCTTGCCATACCTCAGGTTCCACTGTGAAGTTTCTCAGGGGGAAGAAGATCAATGTCCTTCAGGGATGGCCAGCACAGTCTCCAGATATGAATATTATTGAGCATATATGGGGAAGAATGAAGGAGGAAGCTTGGAGGACCAAGCCGAAGAACCTGCAAGGTGGCCTTCCATGCCATCCCCGACGACTTCATCAACAAGCTCTACGACTCTCTGCCAAACCGGATGGCAACTGTTCTGCAGGCCAAAGGAACCCATACAAGATATTCATTTCTTAACTTATAGTCCATGATGAAATACTAGACTGATTTTTCATTTGGTATTTTATTTACTTTTTGAGAAAGATAAAATGTATTGATTATAATTTGATTTGCGACAAGACTTTTGTCCAGGTAGAAACTGGCTTGTTCATCATTATCAAGCAATATACCTTATAAGCATCTATGAAATTTTTGTTTTGCTAGTATCTACATAAACTTTAGACACTTATGATTAATTTGTGTTGTTTCCTAACTGTATTAGCTAATTAAGAGTTGGGTAATTAGCAATTGTCACTTTTGCCCATGTTCATGCGACAAAACTTTTGGCCGGGACTGTACACACATGCATGCAAACATACACACACATACACACGCACTTGCATGCATACATACAGCAGATATTCACTTGCATGCAGGCACACACACACACACACACACGCACTTGCATGCATACATACAGCAGATATTCACTTGCATGCAGGCACACACACACAAGCATGCAGGCATACACCCATGCGCACACAGGCACACACGAGCAGGCATACACACACACACACACACACACACACATACACTCACATCTATTGATATTCTTTCTTTGGCTTTCAGGCTACAATAGCTCTTGTAAAAATCTTATTTGTTTAGAGTTTCTTTTCTCAGAGTCGCAGTGTTTGCACATGGTATCGAGGGGGAACTCTCGTGCTCAGAGTGGCATCGTTTGCACATGGTGTCGAGGGGTACTCTTGCGCTCAGAGTCGCAGTGTTTGCACATGGTGTCGAGGGGTACTCTTGCACACATGGTTTTGAAAAACCCTGAACCATTTTCCAGCCCCTGTAACCTCCACCTTTCCCCTCACAGCTCTGTACCACAGGCAGGGTACGGTACAGATACAGCTTTTAGAATTTTTTTCCCCTCTACTCTTAGGAATGATAATTGTTGTTTTGATAATTACATTTGTCAGAATATCCAGAGGGAAATTTTTTTATGCCTCTCCTGGCAGTAATTTTTTATAATAGTTTTAAAACACAACAAAAGGCTGAAATTTAAGGTTATCATGCATAATTATAAACTGTGACCTTTATATTCTTCAAGGCATGCATTTGATCTACGGTACATTTTTACTTCAAGGTTTATTTCAACAAGCGGATATAATTACATCACGCGTACCCCCTGTAGTGACATTTTATGCCTAACTCATGTTGAAACAACAAAATAAATGTAGATGATAACAATGAAACAATTGTACTATTTCATAACGTAACTATGGTTTCGAAAATGTAGTCGTGTTCTTCCAGATGTAAATTAATCTTCATTTGCTCATTTCTTAACTCTGGCTAATTCGGTTTGTCATCTTCAGCAGACCGTGCCTAAGTGGCTGTTGTTGAGGAGGTTTTTTTATATTGTGGATAAGTGAAGGGCGGGGGTTTGGTCCACCGGTAGACTATGTGTAAAAGCTTGAGTCCTGGTCGTATGAGCTGGTTGAGTGTCAAAGGATGGTGAGAGAGAAACTGCTTTTACCTGCATTCATTCCAGCTGCACTCCCACCTTCTGTACTAAGTATGAGATAAATCTTCATTAAGCATTTATTTATTGATTTTTCAGACTGTGGTGGAAATCCACCATCAAAACTGCTGTACTCTCAAAATGACCTTGTAAAAATAAACTCTTCAGGAAATGTTTGCATTGAGAGAGAGGCAGGAATACACCCTGGACAGGCCACCGGTGCATAGCACGACACACACACACACACACACACACACACACACCATTCAGCCACACACATACACGCCATTCTGCCATACACACACACACACACACACACACACCATTCAGCCATACACACACACACACACACACACACACACAAACACCATTCTGCCACACACACACACACACACACACACAAGCACCATTCTGCCACACACACACACACACACTCACACACCATTCAGCCCTACACACACACACACACACACACACCATTCAGCCATACACACACACACACACACACACACCATTCAGCCACACACACGCACACACACACCATTTAGCCACACACACGCACACACACACCATTTAGCCATACACACATACACACACACATTTGCATACTCTCACAATATAACTTACTACATCGAGGACAGTGTTTATGCATTCTGTTCTCTCCAGGTCAGAATGGGAGAATTGTACAGGGATGTTCATTCAGCAATAATGGGCATTTAATGATTTCTCCAGCCATTCAAAATGAGGTTGACAGTGACAAAACAAATGAGATAAAAAGCCCTCTCAGCGCCATGCAAAACGTACCGTTCAGTGTCCAGTAAACAGGACAGTCATTCATACCAAACGGGATTTAGATTTAGAGTCAAAAGGGAGAAAATAAAGTGGAACAATTTGGAAGGTAATTGGTTGGAAATGAATGGCGGAAGATGAGAATGGCTTAAGCAACGTGCCTTAATTGGGCCCTGTTAGTTCTGCAGTCGTACTGTTGGCGTTATCCTGGGAGTCATTCTACCTCACTTAGGCCTTTATCAACCAATGGAAGTGGATATGCCTCTCTGCTTTCTGGACACACACACCACAACCTTCAAAATGGTTGCTTCTTGCTACCCTAATATCCATTCACTGGAATGATAAGGAAAGTTTTAGCACTTCAGCACTGGCTAGTAGCTACATTGCCACGTTAAGTTAAGTTAAGTGTTCATTTCATTCGCCAAATTAGATTATTCATGCTATAATTGTGTTACCTCAGTTTACTGGAGTGAGTCAATAAGGTCACAAATGTTAATTAACTTTATTATTGAAATGAATTGAGATTTTGCCCGTGTTGATCTGTGTGTTTATGTTCTGGACTCCTGGGGAGTGTTGCTATGGTGACAATGCCGCTCTTTCAAAGTTTTCACCATGACACTGGCCGCGGTTAATTAATGTCTGGGACCAGAATCAGAGCCACTGCGAGTCGAACATTAGATCCAAGAGTTTGAACGTTAAATCCAAGAGTATGAACATTAAATCCAAGAGTTTGAACATTAAATCCAAGAGTTTGAACATTAAATCCAAGTGGGTAAAAAGTGCACCGTATTATTTATTTTCTTTGTAGTGACTCTCATCCAGGGTTACAAGTTTTACAGCTGGCTTTGCATGGCTTCATCTGTGCAGTGCACGTCTCCAAGATACAACATCATTTTCTTAACCAGGCCAGCTGAGCACACAGTGCCTAGTTTTGGATTTGGATGATCCATATTTTCTTGGCAGTGGCAAAATGGATATCTAGCACAGACAGTAGTGAGCAGCCTTCCACAAAGAAAACAGAGTTTATTCACTGTTTCACTTCACTGTAGCGGTGGTCATACTTAAAATTAAGTTTGCATGTTGTTTGGAATTCATGGTGCACATTCATGTTCTCAAGAGGAATAAACTTTTTTGGTTTATGCGGCAAGATTTTGGTGACCCAGACCTTTCCCCTAGCGCCAATATCAGGCCAAACATATCTTGAAGAGTTAAGGTCCATTCGCACCAATAACTATAACCATAACTATAACCATAATAATGTCAGCATCCACACTTAAAGCCCATTCACACCAAGAACTATAACTATAATCAGAACTATAACAATAACAATGTAAGCATCCACATTAGATGGCTGGAGAAATCATTAAAGCCATTCACATTATGGTTGGAAACACTGGAATTTTCTGTTGCACTCTTGGTAAACTGCAAATAGTTTCATTATTTCAAATACATATGTCTTAATCACTTGACTGCCACCTTTTGAGCAGTACGGTCCTCCCAGTCTATAACTTACATTAGAACTCCTTCGTATAACTGAATACTTCCTCAACTAAGTGGAATCAGCGGGCAGGGTTGACATAATTTCAAGTTTGATGTTCCAGCCTTTAGAAACCGTTTAAACCAGGGATCAACTCTGGCCCTCAAATCCAAATCCAGCCCTGGTTTTATCTTCTCCTGGGTAATTAGTGCTACTGATTCAGACTGTCTGGGCACCTAGGTAAAGGGTGGGTGGGAAACCAGCAGTTCTCAGCCCTTGAGTTGCTGATCCCTGGTTTAAACCATTAGCCAATCATTTTGGACCCATTTTGGACCCAGTCTGGCAAAACTGTTGACCTGCCTGTCAGACAGAGTTCTAACTTCAGCCAGTTGAGGGAAACGGTTAATGGACCCGCATTTCAGAACCTCAGAAGAGTAAATAATGGAATTCAATGACAGCCTACTTTCTGTACCATCCGGTCCTGTTATTACTGCATATACTGCAATATTGATGTTTTGGAAAATATTACTTCTAAAGTCACAAATATGGTGTCTAGATCACAGCAAATGGGATTTAAGGACACTGTCCATAGCACATTTATATAAGGTTAACCTGATACCGTAACCTCTGTCACATTATGGCAAATTGATATTGCAACGTGTGATTTATGCTGTTTTGCAGACATTACATTGTCGGTTACCCTCCCCGCTGTTGTTTTCTTGCCTTTAACTACCTTTCTTATTGTGTTTCTATTGAACTACAGTTATCTGAGGAACAGTTCAGAGATTACGTGTGTATCTCTTTTTTTTCGTTTTATTGGAGAGACGCACAGCTCATCTCGTGTGGAATCTCATTTCTCTCGGTTACTGTGTGTTCTCCAGAGTCGCAGAACTGGGGCAGGATTTGCATACGGAATCAGCTGTTGATAAGTTGCCAGTAATTTCCTGAACAAATATGAACGCGCGTGATATGTCTCCTTTTTATATTGACAAGAGTCTTACATTTTTGATAAACGCAAAGAGAAATTAAACGATGTGTCACAATGAGTTTGCTGTATGTATGTCTGCCGTTTATGGAAAGATGCTAATGTGCACTGTACACACAAATAACCCACACACACACAGACACACACACACACACATACACACACATACACAACACTAACACACACACATACACATACACACAGACACACATACACACACACATACACACACACACACACACATACACACACACACAACACAAACACACACACACATACACACACACACACACACACACACACACACAACACAAACACACACACACACATACACATACACATACACAACACAAACACAAACACACACTCACACACACATACACAACACA
The DNA here is from genome assembly GCF_963514075.1 of Conger conger. Lineage (NCBI taxonomy): Eukaryota > Metazoa > Chordata > Actinopteri > Anguilliformes > Congridae > Conger > Conger conger. The sequence continues at coordinate 5,816,098 of NC_083773.1, forward strand.
AACACACACACACACATACACAACACAAACACACACACACACTCACACACACGCACACACACACAACACAAACACACACCAACACATACACAGACACACATACAGAATACATTATCCTGGATTTATGAGGCTCACTAATGCTGAAAAGAAAGGAAATGAAGTCCGATCAATATGCTGACATTTTGGTCAAACTGTGAATGGTAATATTGCCATTGATGTGAATATTGTAGTCTCCGTGATTAAATAGAACCAGACTGTTCAGTTCAGTGACTTACCTCTTTTAAGTCTGTGTTTATTTTTTCATTATTTTGTGCAGCAATATTTTGAACATGACCTCATCAGGAATCAATCCATGACAATATTGCTATTTTCTCAAAATGCATTTGAAAATGAGTTAGTGGGGTTCCCTCTAAGACTAAAAATGTAATTGTAAGCATAAATGCATTATTCTTTTTATTTTATATAGTTTATGGCAGGGATACTCAATCTTACACCGGTGTGGTTGCATTTTGTTCCAACCAAGCAGTTACACACCTGATCCTACTAATCAAGGTAAATGGTAAAATGATAAATGGCTGGAATTTATATAATGCCTTTATCCTAAGCGCTGTACAATTGATGCTTCTCATTCACCCACACCCACACACCAACGGCGATTGGCTACCATGCTCCAACCAGCTCGTCAGGAGCATTTGGGGGTTACATTAACATTACATTAATGGCATTTGGCAGAGCTCTTATCCAGAGCGACGTACAGTTGATTAGACTAAGCAGGAGACAGTCCTCCCCTGGAGCAATGCAGGGTTAAGGGCCTTGCTCAAGGGCCCAATGGCTGTGTGGATGTAATTGTGGCTACACCGGGATTCGAACCTTGCATGTCCCAGTCATATACCTTAACCACTACACTACAGGCTGCCAGGTTAGGTGTCTTGCTCAGGGACACTTTGACATACCCAGGGCAGGAATCAAACCTGCAGCCCTCTAACTGCCAGATGACTGCTCTGACCACCTGAGCCAAAGACTCCAGTGGTAGATTAGAAGAGTCAGGTGTGTAACTGCGTGGTTGGAACAAAAGCCTGCACCCAACACCAGCCCTTTCTGTGTAAGGTTGAGTATCCATGGTTTACAGCTTATTCTATCCCATATATATTTTTTGGCTGCAGTTGTCAGATTCTCTTAACTGGAATAGAGTGCATATTAAAGTTCTGGGGGTGAATATTGTTCAAGAAATGCTCATGTGAGGGGAAGACAGTGTTTGGGCACACTATATACTTATCTAAAGCCCACAGCTATTCTACATGGCAGGTACTTCAGCTAATATTGAGAATCTAGCTATTAAGTGTGCAAGTACATTTCCTGTGTAATTGCCAGTGTAATTGTACATAGTCTATGGCCATGTATGCATAATTATGGACAGTTTCCCATCGTAGCTGTTACATCCTCATCTTCTTCTTTTTAAAGCTCACAAACACACACATACTCTACGTACAGTACACATATTTCATTACGTCATATTTATTCTGGTTGTTAAGGTTTGCTATTTTTGAATCCACACACCTTGAACTTATTGTAAACTCCGACAAAAATAAACACAAAGGCAACATACAGTAATGTATATTTAATTGGCATTTCAATTTGAGAGCCTTGGCATCTTGTGATGTTATCATGAAACTCATGCAATATGAAAGAGCAAGGCAGTGCTATGTTGATTGTATGATTCATCTTGTCCTGACATGAAAAACGTGCTGCTCAGCTAGACTGAAACATTACAAAACATTAAACATTAAAATATTCCTTCGATAGAAAGTAGAAATTACAGTCTAGCTCAGTGGTCCTCTCTGGAGAGCCACAGGGTATGGCTGGTTTTTGTTTCGCTTTAATATCAGCAACCGATTCGGACCAAAGAAAGCAGGTGAGGTGAGTTAACTGTGTAATTAACTGTTTTAATTGATCAATTAAGTGCTGAGTGACAACAAAAGCCAGCACACCATGCGGCTCTTCGGCATCGGAAGGACCACTGGTCTAACTCAATTCCTTGGGGAAAATAATTATTTCCATCAAGTGCTTCGGCAACAAATCGTAGCAGAAAAAGGAATATTGCCTTGATGTGAGTATATTTTTATGAATCACTACAGCTAAAACGAATGCAGGCCAGTTCAGGCTTCTACCCCAATCCACTGCAACTATTTTTAAAAAATCAATTTCATGTTGCAGTTCATGGCTGGAAATGTCTGATAAGAAAATACCAATTTATTTACATAGGCAAGTGATATACTGTGCATATATCAATATGATTTATGTAATTTGGTAGTCACAAACTATCACTATTTTTTTTAAATGTGATAGCAGGATTTTAAAATTCATTTAAAAACAGTCTGTGCACCAACCCGGAAACTGTGATTGCAAGATACTTAAACACCCAGGAAATTAAACACCCAGGAAATGAACTTTTATTTACGGTTGATTGCTCCCGGTGTTTGGACTCCCTTCGGAACTGGAAACACACAGGTGTTTCAGGCAGATCTGTGCTCCAAAACA
>NC_083773.1:5821135-5863635 GCF_963514075.1 Conger conger
CCGGGAAATTGCTCCAGGATATACAGTATTCTATTAGGAGTCTGGAATTACAGGGTTCAGATTTAAGAGGTTAAGATTTTAATCATCAGAAACCAATTAATATCTTAACCTCATTTCCGCATTGGCCATGACCGACAGTAGAAGGCACCAAAGGCAAACGCTGTATGTTCCATTAGGATTAGATTTAACAGCTGAAATTGGTATACCACAATATAAAAACTTAACCAAAAACTTAAAAAAACCATAGACGTCAAACATAAATCATGTTCAGCTGATAAATGAGAAATTACCTTCAATATGTTTCTCCCTCTTGGGAACATGAATATGAGCAAAACATTTCATGCCAATCCAGCCAGTACTTTTCCAGATACAGTATGTCTGTCACAGATGGACGGACAGACGGACAGACAGATGGATGTCATTACATAACCACTGCGATGAAGGTAATCAGTAGAATGTTGAATAAGGCGGACTTGTGTTCCTTATTTCTGGTTTCATACCATGTTTGACTTCTGGTCAGTCTATAACTGAATAGATGTTTGTATCTCTCAGGTACTGTAGATAAAAGGAAATACAGCCTCCTTCTTATTACATTTGGTTCCAGTAAGTGTTCCCAAAAGAGACACTCTATTGGCAAAAGGATCTAGAGGCACAAAATGGATGAACCTGTCCGTGACCAACAAGTGTTTGCTTCATTTATAAGGGTGTCCTTGAGGAAATGCTTTTTGGCAAATATTCTCCCAGACGAACTGTGACCCCTTCCTACCCCATTCCCCCAGAAGAGCATTTTTAGATTATCCCTCAATGGCCTACTGATTGTTCCGGCGGCTTTTAAATTGCAATTTCTCACCGCAATGCCCCGGGAAGGCCCGCCTATGGGTCAAATAATTTCACACCCCGGTCTGCCCCCGGTTAAATTAGAGGAGCCCCCACTCATCCTAGGTCAGCGCAACAATGGCCTGGTAAGAAAATCATGCAGGAAGATGTATTCATTTTTCTCCACCCCGCTGGTCATGTCACGTGTGTGAAATGTGCTTCTCTGACAGCGGCTGTACAGTTCTGTGATACCGAGAACAGGTCTGTATGCACGGGAAGCCTCTCTTTAATCTCCTGTGTGATTGCGTTCCGCATTTCAACAGAGAGAGATGAATGCCAAAGAGGGAGATCTGTATCGAGGTGAGGTCACCCGTGCATATACAGTCCTGCCTAACACAAACTAACCGTTTATTGTGGCGTTGTGGATTTTTCTAACCGTCACGTGAATCTCAGCGTCAATCCCCGCCCCGGTGACATAGCGAGAGCGTGCTTTTTTTTTTTTTTTTTTTTTTTTTTCTCGACGTCCTTCAGGAGGGAGGCCCTTGCCCCGAAGGCGGAGTCTGCATGGCGTTGGCACGGCGGGGGTCATGCTTCATCCATACGTATGAGGCGGGGGAGAGCTGACACGGACGTGACAGCGCCGATAACGCCATGCAAAGCGGATTCCCCCCCCCCCGCGCGACCGCCAAAACGATAAGCCGTGAATCACGGCAACCCCACTAACGTTCCCGCCGCAGAGTCCTGTCATGTGATGACCGCGCGTGAGATGATGAAAACGCAACGTGCATACGCATACCGTCGCACCACCGAGGGCAATATTTAACTCGTATATTTATTCTTCCCCTTATTCTTTTTCGACCCATTGTTACGACCTCTGTCGTCAGTTGTGAGGCTCGTAATGCTATATTATTATTTCTATTAAAATGACGTTCTGATTGCCAGTGCCCCACTTTAAGACCCTTTCTTTCTTTTTTCTTTTTTCCCCCACAGAGTAAACACAGACATCAAATGACATGCTTCTAAAATTATTTCTATCCTGGAAGGCCTCAGTCCCAACACCCTCCAGTCTTTAACACTACGGCTAAATGTAATTCAGCCGGGACCCTATAAGTCTCCGCTGACCAAAACGGTTCCAGCTCAAAAGGCTCGGCTCCGCGGCGGAAAAACCTTGAAATAAATTTAATTCCCATAAAGCGAAGTGGCCCAGCCGGGATAAATCAGGATTAAAGTGGAGCTCCTCGGCTGTCGCCACCCACAGATCCGTTACCGGGGGGACGCGGCGTTCCGTCTGGCGCAAGCAGGGATGACGGAGTCCGGTGTGCTGCAGGAGGAATGTTTAAATGTGAAGGAGCAAAACCTCTGACTCCAAATATTCAAAGTTACAACGTGTGCTCACCACCATTTTAGGATGGTTTTTCCTTTTCAAGTCTTTTTAAATTTTACTTCATGTGCTTCAAATTTGGGGTTTCAGGCCTGGTTTTTGCCCCACCCTGCCCTTTGTTTCAGAATCTTATATAAAATAATACAAATATAATTTTAGGAAATTATTCAAAACACACCTACTGTTATTGTGTGCAGAAATGAGCATTCTTAATGACCTGTGAATGATCTGCAGATAGCAAGAATAGGCACCAGTCGTCAATGAATATCTCCTCATAAACCACTGAGTTCATACCCATGATGCCTTGCTTTCGCATTGCTACTAGTTGAAATTGCCTCCTTGTGTGTAGTAGGGCTGACAAGGTTCTTGTTTGTTAATCAATCTTGTTTGAATCTCAGGAAAATAAAAATAAAAAGTAAAATTTTGAATACGCAATAAGGGACTTGAACATGTAATCCTGTAGTCTGGGCGAAGTAAGGAACCCAGTTGAATTCTGGGCTCATCCACGTTGTGTAAACGTCAGCGCTCCATATCAAAGAAACCGACGAAAAGCAAGCCATATTATTGTTTTGTCCGGAGGGTATACGGATAGGTAGCCTAAAAATAAAGTTCACGTGTGGGTCATGCTATCTGCGTAGCCTGTAGGTTATACATTCGAAATGGAGGAGCCAAGAAATATTGTAACTTCAATGCACCTCAGGAGTGTCATTAGGACATTTTACGGGTTCAATGCCATTGGAGACAACATAATAACCAAGGAAAATGTTGCCTGCAAGGTATGCAACCCTCCAAAGGCTGACAGTCTATCCCCCTCCAAAGGAGACTGGTCAGTTTGGTTTGGTTTAAAGGCATACTCTGTAGGATTATTACCATGGAAATATTATAACACAATCATGCTATGATACACTGGGCTCATTCCGATCCCTTATTTTTCTCCTTTTTCCTTTTATTTTCTTCTTTTCTTGCCCCTAGCTCCGCCTATAGGGAGAGGCTAGGAAAAGATAAAAGAAAAAGGAGTAAAGATGGGGGAATCGGGAAAACGTGGATTTTGTGCTCACCTTTTATCTACCTTGCTGGTTTCTATTATTTTTATTTGAGTTTGAACAAGGATTTAGTGAGTTAAAACTATTTGTCCCTGTGTAAATTAGCATGCTATCTTTATTTTGCAAGCTGAACGTGCAACCGGTATGGTTAAGTTAGCCTTGTTAGTAAAGTCACGTGAATGGCGCCACTATTTCGGATCCGAATAAATGAACAATTAACCTCTATTTAGATGCAAGTCTTCTTCGAGTATTTAATTTCTGTTACAAAATATCTAAGACTAAAATGTTTGTATGTATATTGCACTTTTGCACACCGAAGCTGGAAAAACAAGATGGCGAGCCACCCATAGGAGGAATTGCGTTGGATAGACGTCTGTTTCTGCTAGACCTAACTACACTCCAAAGATAAGGTCATTGGTTCATGCACCTGGATCGTGGTAGGACGGAACCTTCCGTATTTTGCGTATTTTGTTGCAAACCGCAGTGAAATTTCAAAGGATTCAACAAAGGGACTGATTACACATGGTTTGAAAATTGAATTTATTGAACCTAGCTATATATATATATATATATATATATATATATATATATTGATCCGTGGAATTTTGAGTTTGTGCTTTGATTCTGTAACTACATGTATTTTATTTTCCCATTTATTTTGTGCCGAATTAGTAATGCAAAAAGGGGTTGTGTTTCTGTACATTCTAAACTTAGCTTATGTACTGGTTAAGTAAACAAATGAGAAAGAACTAAAGTCTTAAATAGGCCGAACTGAGATAAAGCGAGAACTAGAGTCAGCTCAAAGAGAAACGAGAAGCTAATAACAATTTAAAGAATCTAAGTTGAAGATTTCCTCTTGAACCAAATAGATCTAAATCAAACTCAAGTGAGGTGAAATAGGGAGAAATACTCATAACATAAACTTTGGTTTCTAGCGATTTACATGCAAAAATCTGTGTATGTGATTTGGTACCAACTTATGCGTATGTCTACTACTAACTGTTCTATATAACGAAGCCGGCAGTTCAAACTTATCCCTTAGTCTGTGGTCTGTTATTCCTGATTATAAACTGCTCATCCGAACCTAGACTCTGGTCCTAGCTATCTGTAAATACTTACAGTGCTACACTTGCTTGGCAGATGCGTGGTAGATGGGGAGAGGTGGATCCACAGGTTGCCAGGCTTTCCGGGAAAAAAATAAACTAGTGCAAATACAAGCTAACATGGCTGGTTGAAGAAGGAGAGTTTGGAATTGCTTATCCTCTGTGGCGACAGCTGAAGGGGACAAAAAGGGGGTCTTGGGGTCGACATGTTTTCTGTTGGACCTGTAAGAAACATCACTCCTCGCTATCCAGCTAGCTATGTTACCCAGCCTTTTGAATTCTACTCTCTCCCCTCAAGATGATCAAGATTTTACCTCTAATGCTCAAGGATGTTTCCTGTCCTCGACGGAGGTGTGCTGGGGTTCAGGACGGACGAGAAGACTTATTTGATTGTAAACACAGGGCCACAAAAATCCTTCACATTCTCTTTCAGATCCAACACAACAGTGTGAATCGCTTGCACAACCACGTACCTAAGTATAATGCAAGGGGTATTTATGTAAAAAACAAAACATGAAAAGAAGCCTGAAAACAGTGTGGCTGTGAACTGTATGATCAGTTCTGTGTTTATGAGTGATTATGTACAATCACGAGAGTATTGCCCTTCATATTTTCGGAAGTAAAATGAGATGCTAATAATTCAGTGAGCGCTACTGTGTATGTATTGTAATATCCATAGGGGAAATTATTCAACTGAACAGAGCATTTGTGAAAAAATGACCCGAGAATTACTTTTCAGAAATATACTTCAAAGGTTTAACATTTAAGTGGGCGGTAGAATGATGTAGTTATTAAGGAACTGGCTTTCTTGGTTCGATTCCCAGAAAGAACGCCGCAGTTGGACCTAACTTTCTTCAGTAAACGTCTGGCTTTGTAAATGGATAACACATAAATTACAAGTTATGTAAGATCATCTGACCATCCGGCAAGCGAATAAATAACAATAATAAGAATTTGACTTTGCGGATTCACAAAAGTATTGATCGCCCCCTTCTCAAAAGTCCAAGACAGGTATCGATCCCTCTGCGCTCATCCAACTTTTTTTCATTATTTTAAAGTGATTATTTTGAAATTATTTCCCAGTTTTCTTGTGAGCCCAGGGTTGAGCTCGGGCACCGTTTACGTGTGAATCATCCCTGCGTGAGCAACAGCACCTGCATGCGCGTGTGTGCTGCTCGCCGCGGGCCTAAGCCGCCGCGTGTGGATTTTCACTTCCTCAGCCTGCCCTTCCGGGGCGAACGCAAACTCGGGGGCCTTGTCGGCTTTGATTAAGAGCGCGGGAGAACGGCCGCGCGCGTTGACCCAATGTTTATCAATTAGTCGCAGGGAAAATGTCACCTTCCCAAGGCGAGGGCCCCCCCCCGAGTGCATCTCGCGGAGTCGTTGGGCACCTTTCGGCTGCATAAAACATGTCAACAAGCAGCACGGTGCCTCTCTGTCAGACGTCTGTTTCAAATTGGCCTCCGGAGGACGGAACGTGTGTCTCGGTCCTTCCCCCCCCCCCCACGAAATGTCACATATACTTTATCAACAAAACAAAACCGCCATCGCCTTCCTCCTCACCTTGGGATGTATAGGGATGAGGGATAAACCGCGTTATTTTTTTGGAGATTAATTTACGAGACTCTGCACACGCCGCTCAAAGGGTCTGCGGGAGACCCAGGCCAGAGCTGTGAAGTGAGTTTTGAGCAGACGGTTTACCCCCTTTATGCATTCAGGTGACAGTGAAGGTGAAGCTGCCTAAAGATAGAGACGGGATTATAGCTCAGAAAATACAGTGGGGGAGGACTGAACCACTCGGAAGGGACTTGTATATGGGGTGTGTTTAGTAGTAACAGTACTACTAATAGTAGTTGTTGTACTAGTTGTAGTAGTAGTAGTAGTAGTAGTAGTAGTAGTAGTAGCTCCAGTGGTAATTATTGCTTTTAGTTATTATTATTATAATTATTATTATGGTTCAGAAAAAAACTTGCATAGCACTCATTGGAGCATGTTATACTTATAATATATATATATATACATGCACCTTTGGGCCGATATAATGTTTTGGCTGCATTAACTATCACAGGTGCTACACCGCTGCAATACAGCGGTGTGTTTTGTTTTGGATTCAAATGCGTTTCTGTGCTTGCTTGATCTTGCCTGGTGCAATTGAGCCAAACTAGAGGACCGGAAGGTGGGGGTTTGCACCTTGTCAGAGTATTTCATAGCTTCCAATACGCCAGGCAAGCTCAGTGAAGCGCAGAGAAGTATTTGAATGAAAAAGAGAATACATACTTGACCCGGGTCCACTGTTAAATGTCTGTAATGCAGTGCTTAGGTTTTTTTTATTCTTCAGATACAAAGACAACTGCATATTTTCACATGTGAAATCCGCCTTAGAATTCAGCGCGGCTTACAAGAGTGAAAGCTTTCATCTGCTCGGAGACCACACCGAGAGGATTCAGCTTTATATTTTTACTTTGGGCCTGGAGAAATGCCGCGCAGGCTTCATATTTCCAGACAGTGTTTACAGGCGTTCTCTCATCGGGTTATGATTTATTCAGAGAGATGAAAACAGAAATAAATAGTACATTGCTTTTCTTTCATATTGTGCCGGAGCAATACTTTCATTTTTCACAAAATCTCAACATAAGATTCTATCAGCGCTCCTCTGTGAGTCGGTGTGCATTCGGGTAACCAAGGCAGTACATTTAAAAGAACAAGCTTTTGATTGCTTCTGTAAAGCTCATAAAAAATAGATTTTAATCTGAGTATTGGGGCTCATTTATTAGATCCGCATGCTGAAATATAACTTCAGCGCCCGTAACATGATAGCCATACCATATCCAGAATAACGTTCTTAGTTTGTTTTTGTGTTCCTTCCAGAGGAAATCTAATAAAAGCCCGATCGAAAGGAAAAAAACAAAATGAAAAAAAAACAAAACAATATGGAGTCTCCAGGACCCTTTTGAAGGGTATAAGGTGGTATGAACACACACACACACACACACACACACAAAAACAAAACAATAAAAGGAATAAATAGCAATGCAGACCTCACTGTGTTTGTACAGAGGACCAAACTTACAAGTGACCCAGCTGTAGACAGTCCCTTGCTCATAAATCCACAGGTAATATAAATGCCACTCTTCAATATATTTGGTAAAAATAAAAATAAAAAAAAAAGACCTATGAGACTATTTGAAAATGGGCACAAACACCAGGATTGTTTCTGCTTTTCCCTGAAGGCCGGACTTCAACCTCTACCCTGGGCCTTGCCACTTTCACAGAGTAAACATGTTTATGAAAGGATGAATGTTTTAATTGTTACACAATTAGCTTAGCCGTAGTGCCGATCGTTAGTATGCTAAGCTAACGCCTGATGAATGAGATTGATGAGATAACTTGGGTTATGCAGGAATGATACACAATAAAAATACATAATTGTTTTGATTGTTTTGGCTTCAAATGCCTTTCTACCCTTTACTGCAGTTTACCGCCTGGTGTATTGGAACCATTGAGATGGACAACCGTTCCGCTGAACGGTTCCATGGGTTCCTATGGGAGCTGCTCAATGGTGCCTGAAGCCAGTTCATGGAGGCAGCCATGTTTGACTATGACTATTTGACTTTTTGGTGCCAGAAGAATGTGCACTGGCCCTGTTTTTGGCATTAGAGCATGCTCACTGGGTAGCTAAACGAGAAGGCATGAATATGAATGGCAACCATTTTATATTTTCATCTGTGCAGCTCAGAAAATAAAATTGGTCCTTGGAGAGTAATTAGTCCAGTGGGAAGAAGTTTTAGAATTTACAAGTACTGTCGAAAATTGTAAGAATTTGCCGGGGTAAAGTTGTAGTTTTGAATGGTCTTCTATGTGCACATTTGCTTTTTGGTAAATAGAACAGCTAATAACCTGCAATACCTCTGGTAACCACTGGAGTTTGTGAGTTTCTGGGGGAATGTCATCTGAATCCATGAAAAGTGAAAACCCCGCCATCTGGTCCTCTTGATTTGGCGGAATTGCCACAGGCAAGATCAATCAAGCACAGAAAAAACATTTGAATCCAAAACAATTACCCAGGTCTGATTAGCAACCGTAATACAAAAAGAATAACCTAATGTTAGGTCACTTATCTCTTTATCGCTCTACCTCTAACTGCAATGCAGTGCTTACTTTTTTACTAATGTGCATAGTTAACTCATTAATGCTAGCTAGCTAACAGTGGCATTTTTTTATGTTGTTGATTTCTGCTTTCAGCCCCCTTTACCGCATTACTCCATTACTTACTGCCACACATCATATCACCAACCCGGGGCACGTGGATATTTTACGGCTTGTCACTTACTGCTTATTCCTTACATATCTTTGCTATTCTTAACCGTATTCTCTGCAATGGACTAGATTGTCTCTCGGGTCACACTGAATATATAGCGAGTTGCAAATCAAATGTTTTTTTTTCAAATTTATTTATCCTTCCCCTTAAAGTCAAGCTCAGACGACTTCAGACAGTCTTCATAAATCAAGCTCTCGCCTCCGCAGGTCGGTCCTGTCGAGGCACGGCCGCGCTGTCATTGACGCTGGTGATTGTGACGCGGAGAGATAAGTGAGAGCTCTGAGGCTGGGTCTGCCCTCGGTTACCCCCGGCTTGTTCTTCCGTCCCGCACGCACTCCGGTAAATCCCTAATTCCGTAAACCCTTCCGTAAATCCTTTTCTCCGTGGTTCATCCGGAAATGGAGTAGAGAGCCAGGACAAAAGTTTTCAGCTTTCTTATTTGGAATTGCGTACATGTAAGCGCTGCCAGGGTTGTACAAGGGGGCAAGAAAATCTCTTTAATTACATATTTAAAAAACAAAAACATATAAAGCCCTACTGATTCAGCTGCACCTACTGCTGTTTTCCTAACTGTCATTTTCTGAAATAACTTCTAAATATTGTCAGCCATTTTTTTTCATTATTGCAAATCCTCGATATTTTACAAACACGCTTCCCGATCAGTGCGTCGATTAATGCCTTGTGCAACCATGGCTGGCGACGCCTGGCGTTTCACACGGGCTGCGTTCATTTACACCGCGTCCGCGGCCCGCTGGTCCTGTTGACTGGGGCGTGACGTCTATCTCCACGGCGACGGCTCGGCAGAGTCGCGCAGACAGAGGATTGGTTTCGTTCCCGTCGGTCTCAGGATCAGGAGTCCGGAGACGATAGCGGTCCCCGCTCCTTATCCGGCCCGCCGTGCGTCAGTCGCCCGTCCCCGGCCCGGTCCGGAGGAAGCGAGACGCAGCGCTGGTTTGCGGCAGGAATCCGCGGCGTCGCGTTTGACACGCGGTACCGCCGGCTTTTCATTTCCCCCCCTGTGATGTCCGCTCAACCCCCCGTGAAAGAGCTCCTCGGTTCATAAGCACCAGACAGATTACATTCACCCCCCCCGACCTCACGTCTATAAAAGGACCGTGCATGTCTTTGTTGTGCCGTACGGACACTCTGCGCCTTTAGAGCGCTTGTAACCGCCCTGGAGTTTGGCGCTGGTGTTCAATAAGGACCGAATCAACCGGGTAACTAAGTGCCCGATTTGCTTGCAGTTTGCGCTACGAAAAGGCCAGTAACATGCGAGGGGCCGCGTGTTTGCTTTGCATTTACATCGGACACCGCGCTGTTTGCCAGGGAGCTGATGAACACTCCATTAATGCACACGGGCCTGGAATCTTAAAGCCTGACGCCCGGTCTTCTGGATACCAGAAGTGTGCCTTCCTCACGCGGAGAGTCATTCGGACAATGGGAGTTTAGATCCAGCCGGCATTGTTTACCTCCCACTCTGGGTAATTTGAGGTGTGTTATTTGAACTTTTAATAAGCCTTTGAAACCAGAAAGGCTGAAAACCAAATGCTTTCATCCCTTTTTCCCTTTTATCTTTGAGCCTTTTCTGTAACGATTCTCCGATTTATATTATTGCAGACTGGTCAAAGTCCATAAATATGCATTAGACAAGTTCCCCCTGCCTTCTGTTCAATGCTATGCCTAATATGGCCATATGTTTTGCTAACACAGCTCATCTCAAATTTGATTTATTCGTCAGATTGATTGTACGGCAGAGTCCTTTGAGAAATGCAACATGCTATCTATTGTAAATATGGGGACTTTTTCCCCAGTATAATGAAAAATAAATTTAAACTATCTCACAGGAGCGGATTCAAATAATGTATTGCAATAACCGAAAGTGGGAGTGGATGGTCTCTGGGTGTAGATGTGCTTCTGATAAGAGGTTTAGAGCACATTAGGAATTTTCCCTAGATGGGTATTCCAGACATTCCCCCAAAGTATCTGCACAATGCAAATGACATATTTGCTCATTTTAATAAATGCTTGTGTTGTCTCTAGATGTGCATAAACTCATTTTCAAAACTCAATTATTCTGTATCTTTTACCAGCGTGCAATCATTTGAGTAATATTTGCTCTTTTTCTCGATCATTGTCTCTCGATGCACTCCCGATCATCGCTCAAAGAGGCCATGATTAGGTCTGAATGCCTTTCTAAGTGTTTCTACATGCTTGTCAGTTAAAGAGCCTTCCTGTCAGCTCTGATAGGAACTATTAAAAAGGTTTAACCTTGGCTACCATGCAGGATGTTGGTGCTAACATTTAAATATCTCAGTCAGACATCTGTGTTCGCTGGTAGGGTAAATAAAGCAGGTATAAAGGGTCTTACAGGAGAGCATATGCATGATTAGTTGTGTTGGGGGCAGTCTGTTGATGGTTCAAGCCCCAGTGTAGCCGGAATAAGATCTGCACAGCTGTTGGGCCCTTGAGCAAGGCCCGGATTGTGCCCTGCCCTCAGTCTAATCAACTCTAAGTCACTTTGGACAAAAGCATCAGCTAAAAAACTGCATTGCAATTTAATGTAATGTTGGCCATCTCTAGCCTTTGTGGACTGGTTGGGGAGGGTCAGGGTTCAAGGGGCCAGCTATCATGTGTTCATTTATTTTCTTGTCCCTCTTGGCTTGGTGCTAATCATTAATATCGCCTACACTAGAAACGGCCTCTGTGAAATGCACACTACGGTCCTTTTTGAAATGATAATGTACGAAGCTTTAATTTAAAAGCCAGGCAGCTGCCCCTGCACTGCACTGCACTGCACTGCACCCTGGGATAGCTGTTGGATGAATGTGCGGTACATTAACCCCTCTTACTGAGGCGGGGTCCCAGGACCGGGGGGGGAAGGGGGGCAGATTAGGGGCGCTTGACATCATAAAAGCCTGGTACCCCCTTGACCTGAGGGACAGCACTGAGATTAACCTCTGTACGGCGTCCTCAGTGGTCCAAAAAGGGCGGTGAGACTGATTGATGTACAAGGTGCATGTTTCCAGGGAGTCCACAGAGGCGGGCGGAGGCCTAATTGTCTTGCATCGCTCGATAGCTCCAGACCGGGATTTCTCGCTTTATTCTTTTACAGAAGCCGGGAGAGGTATGTGACGGAGCACGGATCCTTTGATATGTGAGCGGGTTAATCCAGCCAACGACTGCCTTCATCTACCCGCCTTGCCCACCTTTCTGTGACCTTTGACTCCCTGTGGAGCTGTGTTTGATTGGCTAATCCCCTCACCGGAGCTGTTTCAGAGGGGAGCTTCTGTGCGTCTCACAATGGGATTAAGGCATGAGGAAATATAACAAAACACTCCCGGGGTGTGATGTCATCAGGCTTTCGGTGCAGCTGGTGAAGGCACACATTCAAAATGCTATTACTACTAGTACTCGTACCACTACAATACTGCTACTGCTTCTACTACTACTGCTACTGCTGCTAGTACTACTGCTAATACTACTACTGCTATGACTACTGCTACTGCTACTACTATTAATAATAATAAAATACATACAATTTCATTTATAATGATAACAAGACACAGTATGTACAGAAACAGAGATATGACAAAAATACTAATTCAATACCCATTTTAATATATTTATGTATTTCTGATGCATATCCAGACTCTGTACATACGGATTGCATCCTGCCTGTCGGATATGTGGAGAGTGTTTGCGAATAGGTCCGCAGTGTGTGTGCTGCCGTTGTCTCTACACTGTAAGAACAGCAGTGAAGGTGGTGTATGACGAGACCACCTCTGAGGAGAGTAAGGAGAGTGACATTAGTGTCGCCTGGATTTGAGCCTGCAGTCACCCTGCTGGCAGAGGTGCAGTCATCTTCCTGATTTAGAGCGGAGCTCACACCTCTCTCTCTCCTTCTCCCTCCCTCCTTCTCTCTGTTATTCTCACACATTTCCTTTCTCTCTCTCTTTTCTCTCCCCCTCCTCTCCCTTTCTCTCTCCCCCTCCTCTCCCTTTCTCTCCACGGTCTCGTTCTCTCTCTACCCCTCCTCTCTTCCTCACTCGCTCTCCTCTCCCTTTCTCTCCCTCCCTCCTTCTCTCTGTTATTCTCACACATTTCCTTTCTCTCTCTCTTTTCTCTCCCCCTCCTCTCCCTTTCTCTCTCTCCCTCCTTCCTTACTCTCATCGGTCTCGTTCTCTCTCTACCCCTCCTCTCTTCCTCACTCGCTCTTCTCTCCCTTTCCCTCCCTCCCTCCTTCTCTCTCTCTCTTTCTAACGCAAGCATCATATCACATATATCATACACAGGCTAGATGGGATTTGACATGAATTTATACATCAGTTGGACAGAACTGCTTGAGCAAATGAGTGTGATTCATTAGTGTGTACGTGTGCTATATGACTGAAAAATGAGTTTGATTCATTAGTGTGTACGTGTGCTATATGACTGTAAAATGAGTTTGATTCATTAGTGTGTACGTGTGCTATATGACTGTAAAATGAGTTTGATTCATTAGTGTGTACGTGTGCTATATGACTGTAAAATGAGTTTGATTCATGAGCGTGCACATGTGCTATATGACTGTAAAATGAGTTTGATTCACTGGTTCTCGGACCAGAGCTGTATCACACTCTCAGAGATAAGGCACACAGATGGAGGAACATTTTTGTTCTTTAAGGATTACATTTCCCAAATGTAGCCTGAAAGGCACAATACTGTTTTTGTTTTTGGGTAGAGATAAGTACCTTTTACAAACAAAAGAAGGTACAAATGAATTAGTAATCCAATGGCAAGGGGTACAATTTTATGTACCTACAGTATAGGGTACCACCCCATTTATCGTACCTTTTTCCTGAGAGTGCACAGAATCAGGATCTTAACAAAAAGAGGAGTGCAGTTGAGAAAAATGGAGGAATAGATCAGGCGACAAATTTGATGAAGAAAAGGTTTGAGGAAGAATGCAAGAATTATCTGGACAGAAACAGAGCCAGGAGATATGAATAACAGAAAGGGTGGAATAGGGAGGAAGAGAGAGGGAGAGAGAGAAAGAGAGTGAAGAAGAAAAAGAAAGAGGAAGAGAGAGGGAGAGGGGAAGAGAAAGACAGAATGAGAGAGAGATAGAGTGAAGAAGAGAGCGAGAGGAAAAGAGGGAGAGGGGGAGAGAAAAACACAGAAATAGAAAGAAAGTAAAAAAGAGAGAGAGGGGGAGATAAAGACAGAGAGAGAGAGGGAGGGAGATAGATAAAAAGTGAAGAAGAGAGAGAGAAAGAGAGAGAGGGAGCAGGGGAGAGAAAGATAGAGAGAGGGAGGGAGATAGATACAAGGTGAAGAAGAGAGAGAGAAAGAGAGAGAGGGAGCAGGGGAAGGATGGGTTCGATGGCTGTGAAGCAGCGTATTGATTGCATCTCCAGCATTAGAGAGCACATCTAATCTCCCTCATTGCACCTAGGTCACTTAAATAATTTCCCAAAGATAATGTGAGCCATTTGTCACCCTTCAGTGTGACCCTGTACTACACAGAGTGAGCTCGGGACGGTCACAGCTCATTTCCTGCTCTCCGGAAAACCGGGAACCTGCTGGAAAATCACGGGAACCGGCTGGAAAACCGGGAACCTGCCGGGACCTCGGGGAGAAAAGTGTCCCGGCAACCCGATGTGGTGTGGCTCATGATGCCCCAGCGTACAATTAGAGCATCGCCAATTTTCCATTTTCAACAATTATAGTATCAGCAGTTCACTATTGTTCCTGGTGTGAAAAGGAGGAATTAAATCTTGTGAATTGAAACGGTTGAGTTATGCGAGTGTGTGACGGTGTCGACGGCAGGAGCCAGTTAATCCAGAACTCATCCAGCACCAAACAATAATGACAGTGTTGTGGAGAGAAGGTGGCCCAGGCCCAGTTTTCATAGTATATTTTCCTTGGCTTTAAAAACATCTGTACGGCGTCCTCAGTGGACCAAAAAGGGCAGAGGAGTCAGCAAAGAGAGCTGACGGCTATTTGTCTGTCAGCACTCGATGGCTCCAGACTGGGGTTTTTATTTTCTTCTTTTACAGACGCAGAGAGAGGTGTGCGATGGGGCACGGATCCTCTGGTATCTGAACGTCTGAGTTATGCAAGTGTGTAATGGTGTCAACACCAGGACTTTAGAGAAGTTTATCCCAGGACTCATCCAGCGCTGAACAGTAACGTGCTGTTGTGGAGAGAGAGTGGCCAAGGCTGTTTTCATAAGACATGTTTTTCAGTTTCAAAAAGGTGGCGTAAAAAAACTTAAAAAACTCAAACAAAAAATATTTTTCTTTCCTCAGTTGTGAGTCCGGGCGATTGCACCAAAGGAGAGATAATAGTGATAAACTAGAGCGAGAGGAGGAGTGAATGATTGGACTGCAGTCGATGTCGTGCCCTTTGGCTGTCTGTGCGACTGCATGTTTCCCCCACGCTCTCTGCGCTGGAGGACGAGGAGGGAGGGTGCAGGGTTATTGGTTGTACAGCAGACATTTCCCTATGAAATCAGACCGGCTTGACATTTAGAGATACAACTGCAGCTTCATCCATCTGTCACTGGTTATCTGTGCAGAGAGAGAACTGTCACTGGCTATGTCCCCTGAATGCTGAGAATCAATAACCGAGCCCTTCCACCACGCTGAAAGCCAAACAGCCACTGCTGTACGTGCAATCACGCTTTCACACACATAATGTTAATGGCAATCACGATCTCCCCTTTCAGTTTTAGCTACGGTCACAGCGGAATCTCGAGTGTAACGGTCGAAGGCAGACGGGATAGGAGAAAAATCTTAATTTATTTTTGTTTTTGTGGAAAGGGTGATATAATTAGATGTGAAAGTTGAGACTGAGCTGAATGGATTAGCATTTTGTTTTGATGTCTGTAATGCGCCCTGCATCAGATCAGTGTGGATAATGTATGACAGAGGAGCGGGATCAGAGCACCCGATCTCTTAACGACAGCCGGCTAAGGCACACCGGAAAACTTACCATGCATTTTTGTCTTCTAATAAGACAAAAATGTCTCTCTCTCTCTCAAGTAAAAAATACTAGCTTGTTTTATTTTGCTGCTGTGATGGCAAGTGAAGTTCTTACCCCATTGGCAAATCTTGAAACTGTCTTCCCGCAATAGTTTTGTCTTATTTAGCAAAAAAAAGTGCAATAAATAAGAATTGAAGTCTCAATATAACACAAAATTGCTTGACTTATTTCTTTTTTTTGCAGTGCACCACTTCTGTTTTCTTTGATAAAAAAGTATGTTCTGTGTGTCATATTCCAGCTCTCCTCAGGTCACTCACGCGCTTCTGGAAGATTCTGTGCAGGAACACCTCACAGAGCAGATCCCTGGTCCTCTCCGGCCGCCACCCAGATTTCCCCAAAATGGCCGCTTAAACATGCTAACATACTGTACATTTTTACTTTATTAAACCTACTTATACATGTGATTATATAATCAGCCGATTGTGTGGCGGTAGTGCAATGCATATGGGTCAGGAGCTTGGGTTAATGTTCACACCAACCATCAGAATGGGGAAAGAATTATCAAAGTGACTTTGACCGTGGAATGATGTTGGTGGCAGCCAGGGTGGTTTGAGTATCTCAGAAACTGATGATCTCCTGGGATTTTCACACACGCTAGTCTCTAGGGTTTGCAGAGATTGGTGCAAAAAATCTAAAAAATAAATAAAAAATCCAGTGAGCAGCAGTTCTGCAGACAGCAACACCTTAATAAGAGACATCAAAGGAGAATGGCTGGACTAGTCAAAGCTGACAGGAAGGTGCCAGTAATGCAAATAACCAAGCATTACAACAGTGGTATGCAGAAGAGCATCTATTAACACACAACACATCATAACTCTTAAGTGGATAGGCTACAGCAGTAGAAGTCTAAAAAATAAGTCTAATACATACCTAATAAAGTGCTCAGGTATATATGTGTGTATATATATATATATATATTCTCGGTTTGGCAGGCCAAAGTTCAATCTTGTTCAGGGCCCTTGAAAGGCAAAGCCAGGCACTGATACTCTGTTTTTTTAAAGTCTTTATTTGTGTAAAGCCATGAAAATGAGAGAAAGCAAGTCTCTATACTCTCACTATTCAAGGGCAAGGAAACGGCAAGGATTTGTTCTGTACTTCTTGGGTCAGACATGCTATCCTCGCCCCCTTTTCTGGATACAAAGGCCATAGAAGAGACTCTGATTCTCATTGTTGAGAATGCATTTCGATCCATTATGTTCTCGATCTCCAGTGAAAGTGGATAGGCAAAGCTGTCTCTGGGACCCCCCCCCTGTAAAAGCACGTCAGTCTTTTCAGTGCCAATACACAATACCAATTTTCCTGCTGAATCCAATGATTGCTCCTCCCAGTTGAAATTAAAATGGATTATAACATTAAAAATCTTAATAATAAAAAAAAAAAATTCAAGCACATAAATGAACAAGTGCAGCTGAAGGCTTCAAGCTGAGCTCTGTTCCTGAGGTTTGTCAAAGTGAGGGTATTTCACAAAGAGAAGTTCTGTTGGGAAACTGCAGTTAAAACAAAATTTAAATTACATTGCGCCTGCCATACACCTCAAGTCAACACGTCGGCAATGGCTTTCTTTATTCTCGTGGAGTTAGCTTTCAAGCTACAAGGCTTTTATTATTCTTTTCAAGTATATTTTGTAAAAGTTATGCATTACACCAAGTTGCGTTTTTTTAAAAGTTTTGTATTTCGTGTTTTTTTTTATGCCCACAGCACTAAACTTCTGTGAGCAGGTATAAAAAGATATTTGTGAAATAATAAATCACTGAGTTTGAATCATATATCAATATAGGTAATGCTTACAAATTTGAACCGTGATAGTCATAGATGTCCATCAAGTTGAACTCTATCATTAGAAAATCAACAAAAATCTATCAGACAGTATATCTTTATACTGGGCAGAGAAAACTACATGTGCCCAAACAAATTCAAGCAATAGCATCTGTCAAGAAATAAGATGCAAATAAGATTTCACTGCAGACAGAAATCTTTTGACTACTGCATCTCAAAAGCACTGTAGACTGTGAAGTGAATGTTAGAAAAAGTGTTGGCGTTTGAACACAGGTGTGAGGTGGAATCCAAACCACTTTGTTGCCTCTTCTCTTGTAGGACTATGTGCAAACATGGTTTTTCACTTGGCCACACAGACAGCTTTGAGTATTATCCTGGCCAGTGTGTTTGGCACCAAACCAAACTGTGTGGTATTGAAAGCATTCAGGAAGAAGTCCCATCACTGTTAGTGTGGCACGGTGGCGCAGTGGATAACACTCTCTCCTCACACCAAGAAGGTATGAGGTAAGTGTGAGTGAATGGTGTGTGTGCCCTGCGGTGGATTGTCGACCTGTCCAGGGTGTATTCCTGCCTCTTGCCCAATGCATGCTGGGATAGGTTCCTGCCTCCCAGATGGATATTAATGTGGCACAGTGAGCCGCTGTAACATGGTGTTGTGCCAGAGAAAGGGCAGGACTCATATTTTTTCAAACATATTTTGTTTGGTTTTATTAAGAGCATGTGCAACACGCTCAAAGCAAAACTGACCTTCCTCGATTAATCCAGCATTGTATCTCAATATCGTATCTGATCGTGTCTGGTCTTATCGGGGGCGACATGGCTCAGGCAGTGAGAGCAGTCGTCTGGCAGTCGGAGGGTTGCCGGTTCGATCCCCCGGGCTGTGTCGAAGTGTCCTTGAGCAAGACACCTAACCCCCAAATGCTCCTGACGAGCTGGTTGGTGCCTTGCATGGCAGCCAATCGCCGTTGGTGTGTGAGTGTGTGTATGAATGGGTGAATGAGGAGCATCAGTTGTACAGCGCTTTGGATAAAGGCGCTATATAAATGCCAACCATTTACCATATCTTAATAACGTATTTCGGCATCGTATCTCAATATCGTACCTTAATATTATATCTGATCGTATCTCGACATTGTATCTTGACATTGTATCTCGACATCGTATCTCAACGTCGTACCTCAACGTCTTATCGCAGCATCATATCTGATCATATTTTAACATCGAACATCGACATCGAATCTCAACATCGTATTTTTATATTGAATCTCAACATCACATCTCAACATCGTATCTCAGTGTATCTGACATCGTATCTCAGTGTATCTCACATCGTATCTCAGTGTATTATTGTAAATACCTTGTAATGTAATTTAATCTCAACATTGTATCTCACAGTGTGCCTCACATTGTATCTCCATGTTGTATCTCAATACGTAATCTCAACTCAACATTGTATCGCCATGTTGTATCTCAATACGTAATCTCAACTCAACATTGTATCGCCATGTTGTATCTCAATACGTAATCTCAACTCAACATTGTATCTCAATATCGTATCTCAACATCATATCTGATCATATCTCAACATTGTATCTCAGTATCGTATCTCAACGTCATGTCTAGTAAACTCGGGTGTTCATTATCATTATTTACATATTATTTATCGTTACAAATCGCTGAGGATTTGGCAGATTCCGATGAGATAAAAAAAAAAAGCAAAAAAAGGCTTACTGAATAAAATAATAACAACAACAGCCATCATCATAACCATAAAGCCTGATTGACTGGAATATGCCTCTAAATGGGCTGGGTGTGTTTGACTGGCTCTCGCCAGCGAGTGAACGCACACTGGGGGAATCTGTCAGGATGGGACCCAGAGGAGCCCGGCGGATCCTCGAAGGCCTGCCCGCAGAGCCGTGTAGAGAGAGGGATGCCAGTCCATCAGGCGCGTTCGCTCTCCTCTACGACTCCTTTGGGTAAACACGACGATGGCGGCGGCGATGATGATGGCGATGACGATGATCGTAATGATGATGGCCGCCATAACGGTATCGGCCGGCGGCTTGGCAGCTACCCGTCATCACCGTCTCTCCGAAGCGTCTCCCGCGCCTCCGCGGATAATAATGATCCCCCCGCGCTCAGAGACTCTTATTCCCTTCGTATGGATGGCTGCGTTAAGCCCGTATCTCAGTGGACTGAACGCAGGGAGACAGGATGCAGGGTTCCGTAGCACCGCAGGGTTCCATAACCCGTAACCCTGGCTGTACGGTGCAGGACGGGGAATCCGACAGAGGTATAACAGGAACGGGGGATGAGGGGAGGTGGAGGGTAAGGGGAGAGGAGGATGATGGATGGGTAGGTTAGGGAGGAAGGGGGGGGTGTAATGAGGGTTTGGACGCACCCCTGGGACAGAGGGGTTTTGGAGGCGGTTGGGGAGAGGGGATGGGGGATGAATGCACTTTGACACATGGGATATGAAGCCGTGCTGACACTGCAGGTTTGTGTTCCTGGGAATGACACTGATGTTCTCCCTGGATACGGTGTGTGCCAGGTGCCTGTAAGGTAATGTCATGGGCACGGGTATCGGCAGGTGAGAAGGAGAAAGGCACTGGGGTGGGTGACCACTCATTTACATTGAGTTTTTTGACATGACAGAACAGAGAGGAAGATATGTTGTCAAATGAATACAGCAAACTATTATTATTCACTTACTAGTAAACAGTGCCAGGTGTACATAGATGAGGAGCCGATTCTAAAGTGTACCTGTAGTGTAGTGGTTAAGGTACATGACTGGGACCCGCAAGGTTGGTGGTTCGATCCCCGGTGTAACCACAATAAGATCCATACAGCCGTTGGGCCCTTGAGCAAGGCCCTTAACCCTGCATTGCTCCAGGGGAGGATTGTCTCCTGCTTAGTCTAATCAACTTCATGTCGCTCTGGATAAGAGCATCAGCCAAATGTCATTAATGTAATGTAATGTAATGTAATGTAATGTAATGTAAACTTTCCATATATGTGTAAAACTCCTCAAAGTGAACAGAGCAGGGCTTCTCCTTCCATCTGTAGCTGCCTTTGAGAAGCGTTTGGATTGATTAAGAGACCAGAACAGGAGAGATAATTACACCTCATTCACACAGATGTGTGTTTAGCTCCTGCCGCTGGGAGCCGGGATGGCGTCAGTCGGACACGGGGTCGGTCTGCGGTGCACTTTGGTGCTGTCAGTGGGGCCTGGGGTCGCGAGTGGCGTTTAATTACAGGTTTCAGTGGATTTCCCACAGCAATTTACTAATACATGCCACTCACAGATCTCTCAATTTCCACCCTGACCGCGCGCGTGGCTGTTAATGAGAACGATCACATCTAGACGGATAAACTGAACTCCCATAATGCCCCCTGTGCTGTTATCATGATGTTTTCCCAGGTGAATGTCCTCTACCCTTATGCATCTTTATTCACCTGTGGCATTACATTAAATTATACTTATTTAGCTGACGCCTTCATCCAAAGTGACTTACACTTGATTAGACTGAGTAGAGGACAATCCCCCCTGGAGCAATGTGGGGGGGGTTAAGCACACTAGCTGTGTGGATCTTATTGTTTCTACACCGGGGCTTGAACAACCAACCTTCTGGGTCCAGGTCGAGCACGTTAGCCATCAGGCTACAGGCATGAATATCTTTATGAATATATTTGCACTTGTACTATCTGTCTTGCAGCCCGAGTCATCTCTATAAAGAATGTCCCATGTTAATGATGGTGAGTTAAGTCGTTTTCCTTTATTTTTAGGTTCATACCATTGACATGACCATGTAAGTGGCTTACAATGAAACGCCACTGAATGTTTTGGTGCGGCAGAGGACCTGTGAAGGTCACTGCATATTTCACGCTGCCCAGCACACCAGGAGCTGCTGAATCACACACAGATCCACTCAAGCTCTTCTTCTGTGGATTTGTCATTTGGACACCACTCAGAACCGTGAGCTTCAGCTGTGTCTGCCCTGTCAAGCCCAGCAATCTGTTCCCGGAGAAAAGCTGTTAATTAAGTGCCATACCCTGTGATATTGCAAGTGGAAGTGCAAGATTTTTATCTCCAAATACATTTTCAATTTACAGTTTTTTTTTATATAACCTGTGATGTTGCATGCTGCTTCTGGCTGCAGCTCCAAACTGGCACCATCTGTCTGTACTACATTAAACTGGATAGACTATTCTTAATGTTCATTGTCATACACTAGCATATTTAATAGCTTCCTGTGTAAAATGTTTTCAGTGTTATCTGGCTAATCTAAATGGTTTATGATGTGAATGATTTCAGTTGTGCACGCTGACAATGATCTGTGACTAATAGCTTAAGCTATGCCTACAACATTTTTTGCCTTTTTTTTTTTTTTGCAACTTAACTTTTCACAGAGGATAATAAACAATAAATGCACAAATATAGACGACAGATAATTGTGTGTAACGCCTGCCTCCGGTCAAGTCACTTTACACACACGCCCTAACCGCACACCCACTCTGACACTTTGGAGACGCTCCCTGCATTTCCTGAATATTGAAAGCACCTGGAATCTGTTTGGTAATTGCCATGGGTATTTAAAACCCTTGTCTTTGTTCCCCACTGTGAGGTATTGTCTTTAGCTTGCTTAATTGTGTTACTGTGGGCAGCATTATAGTTTATGGTCACTGTTATTCCAGTTCTGTTGCGTAGTGCATTGGATTACCCCTTTTTGCCTGAAGTTTTGAATTTTTTACCTTGATCTTAGTTTTTTTGGATACCTATTGTTTTTGGGGGCGACATGGCTGAGGCAGTAAGAGCAGTCGTCTGGCAGTCGGAGGGTTACCGGTTCGATCCCCCGCCCGGGCTGTGTCGAAGTGTCCCTGAGCAAGACACCTAACCCCCAAATGCTCCTGACGAGTGGGTTGGTGCCTTGCATGGCAGCCAATCGCCGTTGGCGTGTGAGTGTATGTATGAATGGGTGAATGAGAAGCATCAATTGTACAACGCTTTGGATAAAGGCGCTATATAAATTCCAACCATTTACCATTTTTGGATAACCCTTTGTTCTTAGACCTCTGAATTTTCGATTGTACTTTGGACATTTCTCTAATACACTCCGTTACTCAGCGCTTGGATCCTCTGTGTCTCCTTGTTACACAGCGTGTGGTCCTATTTAAAATAAACCGTAATATAATTGTACGATTCAGGTCCTGCGACGTGGCAAAATCAATGACAGGTCTAATGCATTGTCGCGAGCCCATGAAATAAAATTACCACGCTTTCACCGGGGCGTTTATGAAAAATTAACATCTTATAGCTGTCAATACGATAATGATATTCAGGCAGTGCGCAACCCTTCTTCTTGCTTCTGACGAGTCTCTCTTCGCTCTCTAAATCCCCGTCACGGGAGCGCTTGATTCTTACAGCGTTCACATTTTCACGTGCACGTGAAGGCCTCAGGCCCCGTGCACTCCTCTGTCTGATCCAGAAAGGCTGGGAGCAGAGAGAGAGAACCTTCACTTCCACGCCCGTCACACCGAACCTTCAGAGTGTATTTATGTTCACGTAGCACAAACATCTCAGGGGTTGCTTCTTGTTTGTATTAAAATAGATTTTCAGCTCATTTAATTTGATTGAATGGCGGTTATGGGCTTTTATTCTCATGTATTTGAATGTGATTAAGCTGTTTGGATTACGGAGAGAGAGAGAGAGAGAGAGAGAAAGAGAGAGATTCATTTCTGCTGCCTTGTTTCTATTTTAGCACAACTATTGCATAAGTAGTGCAATGTAAAAATAAAATATATTATCTGTATATTATGATATGAGCAGACATTGTTAGCACAAGTAAATAAAACCCATTTGAAAGCTTTTCCTGGAAGAGAGTTCTTGTTTGGTTTCCTAGGCGGCAAGATTGATGCTTTTCGCTGATCGACTGGAATTATTTCACCCGCACACTAGGGCGACATTGGCTCAGGTGGTTATCTGGCAATCGGAGGGTTGCCGGTTCGATCCCGCCCTGGGTGTGTGTCGAAGTGTCTCTGAGCAAGACACCCAACCCCCAAATGTCCCTGACGAGCTGGTTGGTGCCTTGCATGTGTGAGTGCGTGTGTGAATGGATGAATGAGAAGCATCAATTGTACAGCGCTTTGGATAAAGGTGCTAAATAAATTCCAACCATTTACCATTTATCATTCACCATTTACCATTCACCATTCACCATTTACCATTTACCATTTACACTTTCTGACTTTGGCGGCTGGGCTTGGTTTACGGGAACGAAGTGGGGCTGGACACCTGGAGGCATCCTGGAGTGTAAAAGTGGGCTCTGAGACCATGAGCAAGAAAGCTAAAAAGCAATGTGTAATGCTTTTATTTTTCTCTGCCTTCTTTATTTTAATGTATTAATTTAGCCTCAATCCCATGAGGGTGAAGGCTTTTTGTTTATTTTACCGTTTGTTTGTCTGTCTCTCTCTCTCTATGCCTTATGTATTTATAACTAAAGATCGGCTACGTCCGGATTTTACACATCTCCCTGTGTCCAGCTCTTCGGTCCTCCCAGGACAGTCACGCAGTGAGTGACACTGACATTCCATCCTTAAATAGAAAGGAGGCCAATGAAACGGGTTGAATAAAAGAGCAGAAGACACGGATTAAATAAAAACCACACCCCTCCTCTTGCCCCGTGGAGATATGGGAACACCTTTTGATGATATCTTTGCCAGTTGACCCTTGCTCAACCCCGTCATATCAGCCGTGTTGAATAAAAGAAACAACCATTCACACACACGTGACCGGAAAGGACCGAATAATGATTATTTATTCCTATATTTCCGTAGGTTGTACATACATTTAATATTAAAGTTGAGGAAGTTAATGTCTCTTTAAGGAATTAAGTTAATAACTTAAGTTATTAGCCGTTTATTTGTACATGTTTATAGGCTGTTTGAGCACATTAGCCTAACCTGCATGGCTTTATTGCATGTCTCTGATGCATGCTTCACGGTGTGCTGCTGGGCAGAGATGGAGGATTAGCGGAGAGGGCTGCTACTCCCAGTTTAACCTGTTCCCTTCTTCAGGACCCTGAACAGTGGCAGTGCTGATTCTCAGCCTGACAGACTTTCAGGACAGCGGTAGTCTCTAACACACACACACACGCACGCACACGCACGCGCTCACACACACGCAGCCACTCTCAACTGAAACTGATCAGCAGTCACACACAGGCCTGCTCTCCTGATGGCTGCTCCTTCAGTTAGGCCAGGTATAGAGACTCAGCTTCCTGGGCCTGAAATGCAGCCATTGTGTTTATGCTCTCTCCTATCAACCCCAGAGTCTGCCCGTGGCGATTCTCCCTGCCTTTTGTGAAGCTATTCTGTTTTCCAATTTTGTTTATACATTTTTTAATGCAAAATCTATACCAATAAGCCATTCTATCCTTTTTTCAAGGGTGTTTGTTTTTCCACATTTGTGGAGTTTAGCAGATGCTCTTATCCAGAGTGAATTAAGCAGCTTAGATTCTTTACTTACAATCCCCTTATTCTGCGGGGTGTTTTGAGAGAAATACAGGTGAGTTCCCCTGCTCAGGGGAAGAACTGCATAACCTACCTGGGTACAAAACTTCAAACTTAATCCTTTAAAGAGTATTTTTTTTTGTCATGTTGAAAAGTCTGAAGCCCTCTTCAGGGAACAGACTAGTATCTCCAGAGGAGGTTGGGTCATTTTGTTGGGTCATTTTGTGTATCACAGACATACCCAGTGATTTAGTCTTGTCCAAATCTACCATGCCTCTGTTTTTCACGTGCCACCATGTTGAAAGTTATTTTTCATTGAACTCAGAGGTACTCTGATAAATGTAATCCCATCCGAATTAAACCATAATTTGAAACCTGAGTTGCATATATTTATTTTCATACATATGTTTTACCACTATCGGGAACCTTAGTATCTTTTTTTTATCATCCTAAAGCAGGGGGGCACAACTCCAGTCCTGCAGGGCCGGTCTGCACGCAGGTTTTCGTTCAAACCAGTTACCTTAGTTTGTTTTCTGATAACGCTATAAACCATGCTGTTTCACTCCTTTACTGGAGCGCAGTCACATCTTCAGGACACACTGGCAGTCTGTGTCTGTAGCTGGTGCTCATACAGGAGTCACATCAAGATATCATCCATTATCCTGACCCCCTTATCCTGAACACACACACCATTCACTCACACACTCATATACTCATATACTCATACCTACAGACTCTCCAATCAGCCTAACCTGCATGTCTTTGAACTGTGGGAGGAAGCCGGAGTACCCGGAGGAAACCCACGCAAACACGGGGAGAACATGCAAACTCCACTCAGAGTGGCCCCGGCCAACCAGGATTCGAACCCAGGACCTCCTCGTTGTGAGGCGGCAGTGCTACCCACTGCACCATCCATGCCGCCTACATCAAGATATGATGGAGCCAATTAAGAGCAGAAGTTGGCGCCAAATCCTGAAATGGATTGTCCCTTGTTGTGCACCCCTCTCCTAAAGAAAACTGGTGTCTCGTTTTGATTCTAGTTACATGTATTTAAACCCATTTATTTCTGTGTTTTGTTGCCTGATTGTTATGTGTCCCGACCATATTCTACAGTGTTTATTTCTGATTGATTTCTGTTATGACCTGTTTTGTGTTATACTTCCGCCTCTTGCTTTATCCTTCAGTTTTGTTTTGACCTGTAGTTTCTAGACCCGTTTTGGCTTATCAACTTTCGTTTCTGGATTCTGTTTTTCTTTGGCTTGCTCCTTTGTTATTGACCCTTTGCCTGTGACTTCGAATTCATATTGGATTATCCCGAACATATCTGTTTGCTGGTGTACTGACCCCCTGCCTGGTTTCTCGTTGAAAACCTGCCTAATTCTGTTTGCTGGCTATCAACCTTTGCCTGTCTACTCTGCCTTCAAGTAAATAAAGATTTTGAACTTACTTCTGTGGTCTCGCTACTGGGTCTAACTGTTCTGACACTTTCACTGACTTGACACTGGCATGGGTAGCAGAAGAAAAAAAAAAAACACTACCAGTAAAAGCCTTCTAGGATCCCATTGTCATTAGACCAAAAAACACTGAATAGAGTGCGATCCATGTAACCTGCTCTGATTGGCCACTGTGCTGACAGCCACCTTTGCCAGTTATCACACGACCGTGTGTGACGCACACACCCGGAGACTCACCACTCCCACCTCCATAATATTGGACATAAAGCCCGGGATCATGTCCGAATCTGTACCTGATAACGCGGACATCCCTATGCAGTAACGACACCAACGCCCTCCTGATCCTGTCCAAATAATCCCTGTTCAAGTATTCCACTGCTTTCAGTTAGCAGTCGTGACTGTTGCATTGTGGTTGTGTGGGCAGCGAGCTGGTTCACAGTAAACATTGCTGTGTGTCCTTGCTGATCGTTAAACGTCAATAATGTTCAAACAAACCGAGAATTACCTTTTATTTTAAAAGGAAATGTAATTTACGTGTCTGCATTGTGCGCTGTGTTCTTAATAGAGTTGCTCTACTTTTCATGCATCAGGATTCACCTTGGACAGGTGAGACTTGACTTATGATGGATATAACTCTCATTGGCTTCATCAAAGCTGCTTTCTGCTCTGAAAAACAATTCTTCACACAATCTGTCCACCAAATTAATATTAATACAGAAAGAATTTCACACCCTAAAAACCTTTGCCCATTCAAGGGCTGCACTGGGGACATTCAGCTGCTTAGTCCTTGCAATGTCTTTGGTCTATTGCCTCATTTTTGTTCTTTGTGTACACTACTTATGCCCTTTGCATTTTGACCATTAAAATGGTTTTTACATTTACATCTCACTTTTTTTTGGAAATTAAATACTGCACATCACTGGATCTAAGCAGCCATCAGACACATACTGTATGTGTTTAATTCGCTCTTTCAGTTTGCAGCGTGTCATTACGTTGGCTCCAACATCCCTCTCCTGGCATGCACATGCCTGAGTTTAGCTTGTGCAAACGCAGGAGCAGAGCGAACGAACCCCGCGTTCGCCTGGCAGACGATCACAAGCGGGGGAAACTGGATTCCGTTTGCCGCGAACTCCGAGCACGAACAGATGGTCAGAAGCCGCTGAAGGGACCTTATTAATTGACGGGCAGACGGGGAGCGAGCTTTTTCACTGTGCGCTGTGACAGAATGCAGAACAGCTTCCAGTCCTAATATAGATTTTAAAGGCTGCAAACATTCATTTTAAAGTCCTCCAACGCCCACTGTGCAGTCCGCCGCGGCCTTTCTCAAACAAAACTTTCATTTTCCTCCATCTGGCAGAATATTAAAACAAATACAAATCATTCTCAGACATTCCTGCAATTATGGTGATCAATATTATTGTGCTTTGATGCTCCAGAACGTACATATTCATACGTCCCGCCCGTGCAGAAATGACGGGAGACCGATCGATCACCTGACAGACTCGGGGTGGGGGGGGGGTAATTATTTGGGACTTTTTGTCCATTGTCTTATGGTACCCTTGCTGGTTTGCAGGACATTTCTGGCAACTTGCAAATTCAATTCTGGGAGACACCTGTCAACCGCAAACGTTGGGATGCCTGCATATTCATTTTATTAAAGTCTGATACATAGTAAGATAAGAGATCATTTATTGAACCCCGTGGGGTAATGTGTCCTCTGCATGTGACCCATCCTAGTTACTTAGGAGCAGTGGGCAGCCACAGTGCAGTGCCTGGGGACCAACTCCAGTTCTGAGACCAGTGCCTTGGTCAAGAGCAATGGTCAAGAGCAAGAAGTACACCTAACTTAACATACAGTAGTACACCTAACCTGACATACAGACATAACCTGACATACAGACCTAACCTGACATACAGTAGTATACCTAACCTGACATACAGACCTAACCTGACATACAGTAGTATACCTAACCTGACATGCATGTCTTTTCAGTGTGGGAGGAAACCGGAGTACCTGGAGTAAACCCATGCAAATTCAAGGAGGAACATGCACACAGAGAGGTTTTGGCTGGCTGGGAATGGAACCCATAATCTCCTTCTTGCCAGGTAGTGCTGCCCAGACACAGAATAATCACATTTTGATCCCAAAGATAAACCTGTGGCTGGCTGATATTGTGATCAACAGCATGCAAATTTGGCTAGAGTCAGTCTGTGATGTAAAGTAGCTACAAGAACCTTTCAGTTGCTGGCCAATTTTCCTTTTTTCCCCTCTTTATTTATATACCTATTTCCCACATTTGAACAGCCTGACACATCAAGTGTAGCACCATGATTTAATCAGTGCTCACACCTCTTAGTCACATAAATGTGACGGGTAGGGAAATAAGCAGCTTTTTGAGATGTGATTATCTAATGGCAACTTAATGACACATCTTCACAGGTGGACCATTGGAATTTATACAACAGGGGTAGGCAACCCTGGTCCTGGAGTGGCAGGGACGTTTCTGGGTTTTGTTCCATCTGAGCTGGATCTCAAGAGTCTGACGGATGATTAGAAGTCTGAGGCTGAATATTCTGAATGGGGAAACGCTGAGGGCCTCCAGTCTCCCGAAGTCATTAAACCTGATTAATTACGACTAATTAAAATGAATCCAGTTCTGCAGCTTTAGGTTTGGATGGAGCAAAATCCGGGACCGTCTCTGGCACTCGAGGACCAGGGTTGCCAGTTTAATGACATAACATGTTTATACCCCCGTTATTCTGTCTCCCTCAGCAAACTCTACACGTAAATGATGCTCAAAATGATTGACTGGCACTACTAGCTGTTTCATCAGCCCCATCAGATAGGCTAAGTTCCCAAAGAATATGAGGAAACCTTTTCATAAGAAGCAAGGGTGTGGCACTGGACTGACCTGCACACACAATTCACAGGATTCTGTGAGCAGGCATAAACCATACATTGCCAAAAAGTAAAATAAAAACTGTTACCTCATATTTACACTTATCTTAGTCTTATGCATTTACCTGTATGCTAATGTATCAGGGTTTGCTCGGGTAGTTAGTCAGCTAGCACGGTGAAGTGCAGTGAAAGTGAAGACTCGTAGCAGGTTACCGCGACAACACTCCCTGATGACGTAACCCTCAGTTTCAAAAGAACGCTGTTGCCCTTGGCGAGAAGCGATTTTGTCTTTAGCTGACTGGTAATGCGTTCGTCCAGCAAATATTTGGACAGATGAGAGGCCGGGGTTAAAATCCCACTTCGGACTCTCACTCTTTCTCCCTCCTTACACTAGATAAGAATAATGTTGCCAGTCAGTTGCGAGAGTCCTTGACTCATTTCAGGTTTCGCCAATGATGTAAGAATTTCACTTGTTAACTTGAAGGACTGAAAGACTTGTTAAGCCAGGCTGTTCTGCAGTGTGGGTGTGCTAACAGTGCAGAGGTATCATCGCGTACACACAGTCTGTATAACACTGACAGGACAGCTGAATTCAAACATGTTTACATGCGGGCCTTCATCAGCTGGTCTCCTGAGGATTTTAGTTTTTATAGCAGTATAATCCTGTGAAAATGTTCTATTTTTGGAGAGCGCACAAGCAAGTTTTGTTTTAATAACAATTTTCAGTGTTCAGTGAGCTGTGTGTTCCATTGGAAGCCCTTTTTCTTGTTATAATCA
This sequence comes from Conger conger, assembly GCF_963514075.1. Taxonomy (NCBI): domain Eukaryota; kingdom Metazoa; phylum Chordata; class Actinopteri; order Anguilliformes; family Congridae; genus Conger; species Conger conger. Next base: position 5,851,238 of record NC_083773.1, read on the forward strand.
ATTCGTCAATTCTGCCTCTGTTTATTTTTGGTTTTCTTTTTAGCTGTGAGGACATTTAATTGCAAAGCTTGCCTAATTACCTTGGCTGTAATATAAATTGGGTTCTGTATTTTGAAAGTAAAATCTTAATTTAAAGATGCACGCTTCATTAAAATTACCCAGATCTGGCATTCTATATACATGGGGAGGGGGGGGGGGGGGGCAGATATGCTTCTTGAAATTCTGCTGACATAGTTCATCTAAGGTACATGCGTATGTATGCAGTTCTTTCCCGTGTCTGAAGACTTATTCAGTCTGTCCTTCATCCGAACCCTTGGTTTGCACTCCAGTATAACTGAAAATCGGAGGAACACGCAGAATCAGAATTATGAAATTGTGTTTTTACCATGGGTGGAGAAGGAAATGTTTTTCTGTGCTCGATTTGATCTTGACAAGTGCAATTGAGCCAAACCAAGAGGACCAGATGGTAGGGTTTGCAGGTTTTGAGTGATTTTCATAGGTTCCAAGACACCTGACACCCTCAGGTGTATTGAAAAGTATTTGAATCCAAAACTGTGATGTATTTGACCCGGGTCTCATGGTGACAGACTTTGAGCAGTGTATGAGTACAGACCTAGGATCAGTTTTCCCTGGTCCACAACCAAACCTCATTCACTATAATTTAAAAAGCAAAGCTGATCCCAGATCAGTATTCATACTGTAAAATGATTTATTAACAATTGGTTACAGAGAAGCACCGGTCCACCCACGGGATGGTCTGTCCATCTGTCTGCCTGCTGTTCAGGTAGGTCCTTCCATGGCTACGATCATCGAGAGAAGAGTGAAACTCTTTGAGAGGCCAGAAAGAGTGAGCTTTCTAGCCTCTCAAACATTGTGGTGGAACATTACATTACATTACATTTAATGGTAAATGGTTGGCATTCATATAACGCCTTTATCCAAAGCGCTGTACAATTGATGCTTCTCATTCACCCATTCATACACACACTCACACACCGACGGCGATTGGCTGCCATGCAAGGTACCGACCAGCTCGTCAGGAGCAAATGGGGGTTCGGTGTCTTGCTCAGGGACACTTCCACACAACCCGGGCGGGGGATCGAACCGGCAACCCTCCGACTGCCAGACGACTGCTCTTACTGCCTGAGCCATACGGCCCCCACATTACATTACATTAATGGCATTTGGCAGATGCTCTTAGCCAGAGCGACATACAGTTGATTAGACTAAGCAGGAGACAATCCTCCCCTGGAGCAATGCAGGGTTAAGGGCCTTGCTCAAGGGCCAAATGGCTGTGCGAACCCCCGACCTTGCCTGTCCCAGTCATTTACCTTAACCACTACGCTACAGGCCGCCCCAGGTACAGCAAGACTACACTCTTAATTTAAAACACCATACAGCACCTTGACTTGAAAGATTTGCAGGAACTGGAACTTGTGAGCTGAGCATTAGAAGGTTCTAACTGACATTTTGGACAAAAATTAGTTAGTGTCATAAATATTTTGCTTATAGGGCACTAGATACATGTGTGAAAATGTATACAAAAATACTGTTTAAAAGTATGAAAAAATGCTACATTTAAAAGTCATATCTGCTCGGAGCTCATTCATTGGAATCTTTTAAGCTGAATATCTCAAAACTACTCAGAATGCACATAGAACCTTCTAGTCCTCAGCTCACAAACTGCGGAGTTTCATTCAGGAAAGGAGAGTCACGGAGCCCCTTTGGAATAACGTCAGGATTTATCGCTCAAACAAAAGAAATATGAGTGGCATTGTATAACCCGCAGAGAAAGCTTCAGCGTTTCATAGGCTTGCGTTTTATTAAGTTTGTTTTTATAAAGATTAAAACATGTCTCAATATCGGTTTGTCCCCTTTGTGTTATGACTGCGGGCACTGTAACTACAGCATCATGTCTGTTGAGCCACCAGTGGTCCAAAAGCTCTCCGAATTTAGTTAGGATTCAAAACTTTAGGATGCAAGTCTTTATTCACACAAGAAACTCAAGACAAAGCTTTGCTTACTGTGTCCTGACAATTAATTTGGGGCAGCCAATAACCTAGTGGCTAAGGTGCTTGATTAGAACCTGGAAGGTTGGTGGTTCAAGCCCCAGGGTTGCCACGATAAGATCAGTGCAGCTGTTGGGCCCTTGAGCAAGACCCTTAACCCCACATTGCTTCAGGGGGGATTGGCCCTGCTTTTAGTCTAACAAATACAATTATTCTTGGTTAAAAGTGTCAGCTAACAAACTGACACTTTATTTGTAATGTTTTTCATATACGTTTATTTTCCCCATCCTGACTACGCTGAACGTGGGATGGATTCCGCGGAGACCTCCTCATTATGTGGGGGATCGGATCTTCTCCATGGCCTGTGAGTTACAGCTGAGCTCAAAACTTCAGCTCTGCGAAACCATAGCAACAAGTGCGGTGTGAGAGGAATCCAATCTGACGGCAGAGAGAAGGCGCGGTGACGTTAACGCCTCAATTAACGCAGGACGAGCAATTCCCTCAGTTTCACGCAATTTAGCTCAACTTTCGCAACGCGGCACTTAATGCAGGCACAACAGGGTGGGATCTGAGACGAAACTATCACCGCGGTAATTACAGTACATAATTATGCATAATTACAAAGTGCCAGACAACATGTAATGGTGATTATGTACCATACATCAATGTATTCATCACTATGCTGCGGTTTGCGTATCAGTGGCACAGTTTGACGTGACCAAAACGAGAGCCACTCTGTCCGCTGAAGGCCTGCGCCTCCATTTTGTAGCACACCAGTGGAGTCGCTGCTACATCAGTTCATAATTGTTTTTTAGACTCCTGTTCCGTTTTAATGAGGGCAAGGCCTAATCCTGGCACAGTCATATTGATCCTTGTTTGTGCAGTCTGTCTGAGTGTATTTAACACGGAGCTTACAAATGAGAGATTTCAGCATGATGCGCAACAGTCATGGACTGTCATCAACCAATCAGATATTTATCCAAGGTAATACATTGGAACATATATTTAATTGTGTTCACTGAAACAAGGCTGACAAGCAGTAAAATGTAAAATAATAATAATGTGTTATTGACAGTTGATTAGTCTAAGCAGGGGCCAATCCCCTTTGGAGCAATGTGGGTTTAAGAGCCTTGCTCAAGGGCCCAACCACTGTGCAGATCTTATTGTGGCTACACCATGGGGCTTGAACCATTGACATTCCAGGTCATGTACGTTAGCCACTAGGCTACAGGCTGCCCCTAAAATGTAACAATAAAAATTATTTACAGATCAATGTGAATTCATGTACTGTATTTTGCTTCTATTTTGGTACAAAGTAGGATTCTTTATTTATGCAGTGTGTACAGTGTTTTATGTAGTAGTCTGTTTTGAATGCTGTGAATGTGTTTCGGGACACAGCCACAGACTAACAGGAGGCTGACATACGTGGCACTTTTGTTTTGTCACTTGAAAATGAAAAATGAAAACATTTAAGATTGACAAGCTGTTGGAATAATGGAACAACCTTCTGAAAGTGATATATAATATATATACAAAAATAAAAATTGATTGTTATTTTTATAAAAATTACAGAACACCATAAAATACATTTATTTATAAAAAAAATTACTAAAAAATATTTAAGTGACAAGTTAGACATATATCAGTATAAATATACACTCACGGTGGTCAGGGAACGGGTGATTAGAGTGAATGGAGATAATTTGTATAAGTATAAATATAGCCTACTGTGAAAGCTCGCCTTTTTATTAGTACATTTGTGTACTTACAAGCGTGTAAGTACAGTAAAGGTTTGTGAAATGAGAGGAGCGTGGGATCGTCTTGAGGCTCCACTGCAGGGGGGATCCCTCCAGGAGCGGGGTTTTCGTGACATCTCTGCTTTCTCACGGAAGCGAGGCTCTTGTGAAGCCCGTGTTGAGATTAGCGGTCCGCTTTCCTGACGAGCGTTCAAGAGGACGATCATCGGCGCCAATCTATGTTCACAGCAAACAGTTACTGTCGAATGATAAAAGGAACATTCCGGATAGTTCCCCACCGAGCCTTTTTTTTTTTTAATACAAATGGATGCAAACCAGCTAGGTGATTCATCGCGTACCTGTGATTTATTTTTAAAGGTAAGAACAAATACTTCATTGATTAAAGTGTATCATAACAGCCGAGTAGTCGTCCTCTTTCGTTCCCTCCGCGTTTTCCCCGTCAGCAGCCGCCATTGGTCGCCACGCACTACCTGCTCCTACTGTTCGCCATCTTGAACACACGTCTGGTATTCCACGCACTCACAGGTTGATTGAAAGGCAATTCTTAAGCTAGCGGGAGTCCAGGCCTATTATTGTCCGCCCCCCCCCTGCCCCCCTAGCATCATTTGTGTCAGTCAAATAATGTTCCATTTGGTAAGTTTGTGAGAGTTGCTGAAACAGCAAGTAAACATCTTGTAGTGGCTAATGATGCATTAAAGAGTTACTGGGGGGAGACAGGATGTTAATAACCTGATTCCCCTGTGGTGCTGGTAATTGGCCGTGGTAAACAAGTATCCGTCGGGGTGTGATTTCAGCCACTGAGCCTGGAGTCACTTACTGGGGCAATTTTTCAGTTTTTGTGTTGCTGACACACAGGGGCTATTAAACACAATGTTTCTCTGTAACAGCCTGGCAAAATAAAGCCCATCTTTCTTTCCGTGTGTGTGTGTGTGTGTGTGTGTGTGTGTGTGTGTGCTTCAAAGATGACAATACAAGCCCCTGCAGCCTGTTTTTTTTTTTTTTTCATCAAGCCGACATTAATTTGTGCTGGCCCTTATCTGGGATAACATATTATTTCATCATACAGCTGAATATTTATACAGACTACATTCTGGTTTAGTACATTTTTCAAGGACAGGATTTGAACCTGCGAGCATCAGGTCTCTTTTACAGTCTCTTCAACGCTATGCTCCTTCCAAAAATCTGCCCTAGCAAGTTTTCTGGTCTTGTAATGAGACTTAAAATCATATTTCTTTCTCTGAAGTAGAAAATATCAGCTTGTTTTAAGGTACGGTTTGCTTGACAAGTGAAATCGTCTCACCCCATTTGCAAATCTTGAAATGAATCAAAGCTGTCAAACCATATTGTCTTTTCTCTTTTTGTCTTATTTTGTCACCACAAGTTTTGTCTTATTTAGCAAAAAAGTAATATAAATAAGTCTAAATATAAGACTAAATACTTGTTGAGATGGACTCTTAAACTCAAACTCAAGTTCAAACTCTTCCTTGTCCGAAGCAGCTGAAGGAAGGAGAGCCTTTTCGCTCCTCAGCCATGTTCAGCCAGCCAGTGCATGTGTGCAGTCCATTACACAAAATGGAGGCCAAAGGCAGTCCATTACACAAAATGGAGGCCAAATTGAGTGGCCAGTTAATGCCTGGGAGTGGCTTGGATAGCAGTCGCTCTGCCAGGTATAAATGTGTGTATCTTACTAATGAGAATACGGCAGAGGAGGTAAATGGAGGTGTCGCGTCTGCCCCTCACACACACACACACACACACACACACCCTCCACCCCCTGGCACAGAAGGAAAACCTGGATCGCCGCCATAGATCATGGGAAATTAGCCGAGTGGCTCCTGGATGTGAGCAGTTAATCTGGGACTTTTGGCAGACCGCTGCCTCAACAGGTCAGGCCATCTTAATAAATCAAGCCACAGAGCCGGGCTATGGAGCCGAAACCTTTGGATTCTGGGAGCCCTCTCCAAAAATGGGGGGGGGCGGGGGGGAGGAGCAATTAAACTAGTGCTGGAGCTGTGCAGGACTGCAGCCAGGCCATAAATCCCAACCTGGAAAAATACAAAATAAAAAACAAAATCATAAAAGACTGATTGCCTCCTCCTCTTTCTCCACTGCTCTTTGTCATGCAGGGATAATCGAAATTAATAATTTCGATTTCAATAATAGATTATTGAAATCCTTGCAGGGTTGAATCTGAAGAATTCTGCAGAAGTTTAGAAATGGCTTCTGAATAGTGTTATTAGCTCGAATATTTTACTTTTATTTTTTTAGACACAATCTCTAACAACATATACTAATATTGATTCTTTGTCCTAATCTTTAATTGCTTAAAAGGTCAAGATGGTTAAAGAGAGGCCCATCATTGTATTTGCAAGAAGAGCAGATTTATTTTAAATCACTCTAAATGTCTGCATTAGTATTTCTTTTCTTTCAAACAGAAAGGTGAACAATGCTTCATTCAAGCCGGAGAAGGCTTTTGTCTTTTACAGTCTTTTTGTCTCTGAAGGGAATAGCTTAGACAATAACTAATACATATAATTGGCGCACTGGAGGCTAGACTGCAGGCTTGTGGGTTTGAGACACTGAATAAGGCCCTTGTGCTGTGTTGTATAGAGGATAGTCAGCAGGGCTGTTGTATTGTGAGGACAGTCAGTGGGGTATAGAGGCTGGATTACAGGTCTGTACAGAGACAATGTGGAGAGGCCAGGGGGGTTGGGAGGTGGTAAAGAGGTGGTAGCACCTAGCCAAGATGACAAGACACACAGATCAGAGAAGACACAGGAGTGCCAGTATTAGGGTATGTGCATAGGTCAGTTCAGACCACAGATTCCGGATGGGGAGAATGTGTTGAAGAGGAGTTGCAGCAGGGTGAACTGCCAACTCTCCAAAATCGCCTGATGTTGACAAGCACTCGCTTGTGATGAGTTTTTGTGACGTATTTCAGTCCTATGATTGCATTTTCCTCGGCAATCAGCACACACACAGTATAGTGTACATAAACACACATGAGGTGGAAATATTTGTTGCTATGCTAAGTGAACATAACGAGTTTTCGAATTTTGCAAATCACCAGTTACAGCTCATCACATTACATGTCTTTTGGCTTGTAGAGAAAGTAGTGGGCATAGGATTCAAACATGTTTCACTCGTTGTTTATTTTTAGACATTTCAACTTCTGCCTTTTCAAGGTAATCAGCAGAGGTGGCTGGTGTGATTGGCGGCATTTTCAGGCGCACCATTTTCCTTGAGTGCAATTCATATAAAAAGCAATTAATGTGGTTTAAATGAGCTTTGCAGCAGTTCAAGGATTACCGAACCCCCCCCCCCCCCCCTCCTCTCCGACTGATGCTGTGGTTTCCTGCTCGACGTCCTCCAGCGCAGGAGTGAAGTGAGCTGACTGCGGTATAATAACGGTCTCTTCCAGCCTGTGGCGCCGAGCGTCGCGTAGGAATTATAATATGCGCCTTGAAGTGTAACTGCCGTTCGCGTTTTCCCTGCACCGGGAGCCGCGATGTTAAGATAATTCCACAAAGAGGAATAGACGCGGAACTTTTGAATTCCGAAAGCGTGAGTGAACGCAGTCTTTTGTGTCCCATTATCGCTGATGTGTGCGCAACGTCGGGGCTAACTTTCCTCCGGGCGAGTACAATGAAGTAAACCGGGGACCGCGGTTTCCCTTGCACATGAAAGTGACGACGGCAATAAGAACCAGGATTTATATAGTGTCTTATGACGGTTTGAGTTCTCTCTCTCCGGATAATTTACGAGGCGTCTGGGCGTACAAATCAAGCAGGAAGTGGTGGCCTTGAGGTAGGACATGGGGTGAGACGATAGGATTCACCCCAAGGGGAAGCTCTTCCATGGAATCCAAGAGTGGAGAGAGAAGAGAGAGCTTGCACTAAATCAAACAAGGCAGTACAATGCATCTTTACAGAAGGAAGCTAAGAATGTGGTTAATTTAATTTCCATTGAACATTAGTCTCAGTGGTGCGCTGTGTTATGTTTTATTTTTTCTTCTTCGTTTGATATTACATTACATTAATGGCATTTGGCAGACGCTCTTATCCAGAGCGACGTACAGTTGATTAGACTCCCCTCCCCTGGAGCAATCCTGGGTTAAGGGCCTTGCTGTGCAGATCTTATTGTGGCTACTCCGGGGATCGAACCACCGACCTTGTGGGTCCCAGTCATGTACCTTAACCACTACGCTACATAGCGTTGAATTTGTTGCATTATGAAAAACCGAACCATTCATTTGAACCATGCACGTGCTTATGCAGGTTAAAGATCTAATCAGTGGGTGGAACTACAGAAAACAATGAATGGGTTGAAGTAGTGTAGTGACCAGAGATTGGTAAATGGTAAATGGTTGGAATTTATATAGCGCCTTTATCCAAAGCGTTGTACAATTAATGCTTCTCATTCACCCATTCATACACACACTCACACACCGAAGGCGATTGGCTGCCATGCAAGGCCCCGACCAGCTCATCAGGAGCATTTGGGGGTTAGGTGTCCGGGCTGCAGGGGGCTGCAGGGGCTTGTATTGTCAGCTTTGAAGCACACACACACACACACACACGGAAAGAAAGATGGACTTTATTTCACCAGGCTGGTACAGAGAAACACTGCCCGGGCGGGGGATCAAACCGGCAACCCTCCGACTGCCAGACGACTGCTCTTACTGCCTGTTTTTATAACTGCGTATGCTTTAGACTTTAGCTGTGCTGCCTGACCTTGAGAATGCAGGGGGGGGGAGATTTAATCCGCTGGCTTCTGCATGCAATGCAATAAAATGTATAATTATCTGATACGTAATTTCATGAAAGTAAAGACCTACTCTCTCCATCAAAGGAGAAACCCACATTGTTAGGTACCATGACCTTTTGTCTTCAGCTTGAAAAAACAAAAAACAAACAAAAAAAACTTTGGGTTGTTACCAGTGAATAAATGTTTCATTACTTTCAACGGTCCACAAGTGAAAGATATTGTGTAAATAATTCAAATGAAGCACACGGGTAATTTCATTGGTGATATTAAGGGAATAAACTAATTGAATTTATGCTGAATCTGTAGCGCCGTTTACACGGCTGTCTCGTGTGAAAAACAGTCCGCCAAGGCATCGATCGCTGCGAAGCACCATGCATGAAATTGCAAAGTGTATGTAATTTCTACCCACCCCTTAATTTGATTAATGTGCCTAAGATGGCCACCACAAATGGATGCTCAGAAACCCCTGCCTTATAATGCTAATAAATGTGCGGTTGTGTGTGGCCCTTCAGCATAACCACCCTCCATAAATAACACGGGCATTTACTGAGATATCTCCGTGGCTGATTCAGATTAAAGGCTAATTCATACAGTCTGCCTTGGCTGAAGAATGCGGGGGGGGGGTTGGGGGGGATGTGTTGATCAGCTCGATAATCAAACCGCTCGCAAACGAGGGAAAGGCGTTCACAAACCGCCAAGGATCAAGGTCTCTTGGCATCGTTTGGTTAGAAGAAAGGTCATTATTTCAGAGGCTGGTGTTTGATAGTCACACTGCTGAATTTTCCTGTGTGCGGCCACTTCCTCTGTTGAATTCACGTTCCATGCAACAAGACCCTTTGTGGCACTACATTTAAACGGCACTGCTTGACAGAATGTGATTCTACAGGGGTAGAATATTCGTCCTTTATTGAAAGAGATCATCTCATTAAGATTAAGATCTTTTTCAAGAGTGACTTTTGACCAAAAAGGGATATATAAAAAAATCAACGCAATCAAGACAAAGATACTATATCTCAAACACACATTACCCATTGGCCTATGCGCCCTCATATCAAACACAGACAAAAAGAGCCAAGAAGGTCAAATAAAACATGTACAAGCATCACGAAGAAAATAAAAGTCAGAAATTGTACAATTATTGAATGAAATGAGTTTCAGAGACTGTTGCAGGTCATTCAATTTAGATGAAGCTTAAAATATAAATCCAGACTTTGGAACATTTAATATTATGTTGCTATGAGATCTAGTGTTAACAATACTGTTTGAAAGAGATTAGAGATAAAATATAATACGGTATTTTGCCTAGTAAGGCCTTATAAATGAATGAAATGCTCAGCACATTTCTCGTAGTTGTTAGGGAGGACCAACCAACTGTGGTTAAGAGTGAGGTACAAAATGTCTGCTGTTGGAGTGCTAAGATCTCAGACCTGGTTCACAGATTTACTGTGTTTGTGTTGACAACAAGCACTGGCCAAGCGAATCCAAACCATTCTCACAATGTTGCTGCAACGTAGTGGCAATGTTATTATTACGATGAAAAAAAAACAAAAAAAAAACCTTCCAGTAACATTGTGAGAACATTGTTGTGTTAGCTGGGGCATCTCGAGCATCAAAGTGGCTTAAATGTAGGAGCTCCGGAGTCATTATAAACGCCGTGGGTTCATCATCCGTGGCTGATGCAGTGGAGATCTGCAGACACACAGGGAAACCAAGCCACCTTTGCCCCCGCCGGCTTCTGGAAAGAAGAGTCTCACCGTCTCGGGGGTGAGAAATGATGAGCCACCCACTGACACCGGCTGCTTCAGCAGGGCACTAATGACCCGTTACCACCCTGTCCCGTAGGAGGCCCAAAAAACAGTGCTCCTTCAGCACCCATAGAACCCATTTAAGGTGCTCGTTTAAAGTCCGACACAGGCCCGCCTGACAGCCGCTGATTGTCACCATGGCGACGAACCTGTCACTGGCTGGCAGCCAGACCCGTGTCCCGTGTTGACTGATTACGGGGAGCGCGAGGATGAATTTTGACCCCAGCGAACTTTCGCGTTCCTCTGTCGCTCGGAGGCTTGATGGATAATCCCGGCGTTCCGACGGGCACCGTGCGCCGATCCGGTGTCAGGATCAGCATTCCCAACTGCTCCTCAGATGGCACAGACACTCAGAAAAGTCCAAGATCCATTTCTCAGGGAGAGAACATCACATTTGGTTCAATAATTGTCTGCGTAAAAAGAAGGTCTTCCAGCAGAAACTCGTAAAGTTTCACCTTATGTAAGGCGAGTAATTGAACATGCATGGTGAGAAAGACGTCTGTCTGGTACAATGTGTTCCAGGGCAGAGGTCTTCAAACGGAGAGTCACAGTTTCAGTTTCACCTCATGCAAAAGTTGTTAATCGAACACACAGCGAAACCGGAACAATCCGGCCTGGCCTCTGAACAGTCTCTAAAGAAAAGCTGTAGCACGGAAACTGATGTTCTAGCAGAATAGATCAAAGTGTAGGTAATAAATAAACCATGAAATGGTACTAAGGTGACTCAGGGTGTGTGGATACGGAGCTGGCTGGACGTGTGGAGCCTCTCCCAGTAATGGACATAAGCCAGTAATGGACATAAGGCTAAAGGCTCGGCCTTTGGCCTTATTAAACTACATACTTGCAGTGCTTATCTCCCCTAGTAAAAACAATACAAGGATCCTATGGATATATTGAAAGATCCTAACAAAGTTCATTAAAGATTCAACACAGATTTTCTAAGCATCCTATGAGATCCACTCATATTCCATTCAGATCTTTAAAGACCCTAATCAAGATCCTAAAGGTTCCCCCAAAGACTTTAAAGATCCTTAGTAATCTCTTGAAGGATCTTGGAAAGATCATTAGCATTCTAATTAGCATTTTAACCAGGGTTAAGAAAAGTATAGATATAAAAATAAAAAAAAGCCTTACGTGTCCACCTGGTGTCCGAGGCAGAGGAGCTGAGGATGATGTGCTGGGGGCAGTGATATGTTCCCATGTGACAGGTCATTAGCCCGGGGTTCTGTGTGCTTATGTCCTGGCTATATCAGGCCTCTGTGTGCCTCAGCTCAGAGATGAACACTGTCCACAGCTACACAACCTTACAGTGTGATATGGGCTACACAAACTTACAGTGTGAGACGGCTACACAAACTTAGTGTGAGACAGGCTACACAAACTCACAGTGTGAGACGACTACACAAACTTACTTTTATCAATCCAGCTCAAGTTCATTGTGTTTGGTTGTTCATTACAAACACACTGCATTAACTCACATTACATAATTCAAAATATCAGAAATATCCATCTGGCTGAAATTATTTGCATTAAAGTGCATAATGAGGCAATCACCTCATCTGAGTTTAGACATGATGATGATTTCAAACTCGCACGTTTATTTCCTCTCTGCTCTCCATTGTAGCTAAATGCATCTATTTCATAATCTATAAATACACATGATGGGAAATCAGTCCGTCGGTGGATACTTTGACTGAAATGCTGAACTTGTATTTTTTTTTTGGCTGTTTCATCTTAAAAGCACTCTGTGCTAAACGGCCGCTGACTGACCTTGGCTTAATTGTTCTCGCGTCGGCTGAGAGTTTCAGCAGAGCCCATCCCCACTGTCTGTGCGCAGTCCTCCAGGACTCTACAGCTCGCTCAGTCGCTAATTACTCGTCCCAATCAGTAATTAGTCTAAAACCACTCAAATCCAGGTGCTCCCACGTGTATAATCCCAGGGAAAAGTGTATGAAAAAGACTTGACTGTGATTGCGAAGAGGTTTGCACATCCTGAGGTTTTGGTGAACGGGGAGTTTGGGGAATTCTTGGCCGCGCTGTGGACTTCAGTTTGACAGCGC